>NW_017212833.1:0-16192 GCF_001704415.2 Capra hircus | reverse complement strand
GGTTTCCTGAGTCCCAGGCTGGCTGTCCACGTGCCACGTGGTGTGAGTCGATCCTCGCTTGAAATCGAGCAGTGCAGGAAAACAGGTTTCCCTGGAAATGGACTGAGACATCTGGGGGACTCTGGAATGGTGGCACGACCTGGAGTTCCTCTCGCTTTCCTGTGGAGAGCGAGTCTCTTGAGATGCGACGGAAATGCCGGGAATTTTTTCCCGACCACGCAGGGAAAAGGATCCCTCCTCTGAGCTATGAGGCGGAAACGGGCTCTTCTGGATGTGGCGGGACTCTCGTGCTTCCTCTCAAGTGAGACGGGTATGTCGGGGAACTTCTTGAGTTGCAGCAAGGGTGTGAAGAACCTTTGGAAGTTCCAGATGTTTAGATTGATTAGCCTCGAGACGCCTCAGCGGAAATGGGCCTCATCTCGCCTGGAGGGGAGAACCTCCTGGATTTTCTCGAGTTGCGGCAGGTGCTCTCGACTTACGACGGGGACCTCAGGGACCCGCTCTGTGGCCTCAGGAAAGGCCAGTCCCCATGCGAGTTGCTCAGGGGCCTCTGGGAATTCCTCTCCCGTCGATGCCGGGGCCTAAGATCTCTGTGTGGAGTCGGTGCCGGAACCTGAGGATTCCTCTCCAGTGCTGACATGGATACTTGCGGTACTTCTGGAGTCTCCCCAGGGGAGTCAGTCCTCGTCTCGAGTTGGGGCATGCACGTGCGCTTTCCTCCCGAGCTGTAGCAGCAGTGTCACGCTTCTCCTTCGCGTGGATCAAGGGATCTGTGGACTTTTCAGCTTCCATGAGCTTTCCCACGAGGCTTTCCCAGCAAAGGGCTGTTCCACGTGCCACCGTGGTGTGTGAGTCGATCCTCGGCTTGAAAAGTCGAGGCAGTGGCAGGGGAAAACAGCTTTCCCTGGAATGGACTGAGACATCTGGGGGACTCTGGGAATGGTGGCACGACCCTGGAGTTTCCTCTCGCCTTTCCTGTGGAGAGCGCCTCCTCTTGAGATGCGACGGGAACGCCGGGAATTCTTTCCCGACCACGCAGGGAAAGGATCCCTCCTCTCGATGCTAGTGAGGCGGAACGGGGCTCCTCTGGATGTGGGCGGGACTCTCGTGCTTCCTCTCGAGTGGAGACGGGTATGTCGGGGAACTTCTTGAGTTGCAGCAAGGGTGTGAAGGACCCTTTGGAAGTTCCAGAGGTTAGGTGTGATTTAGCCTCGAGACGCCTCAGCGGAAATGGGCCTCATCTCGCCTGGAGGGGAGAACCTCCTGGATTTTCTCGAGTTGCGGCAGGTGCTCTCGAGTTACGACGGAGACCTCAGGGACCCGCTCTGGTGACCTCAGGAAAGGCCAGTCCCATGCGAGGTGCTAGGGGGCCTCTCAGGATTCCTCTCCCGTCGATGCCGGGGCCTAAGACCTTGTGTGGAGTCGGGACCGGAACCTGAGGATTCCTCTCCAGTGCTGACATGGATCTTGGCGTACTTCTGGAGTCTCCCAAGCTTGGCGTCAGTCCTCGGCTCGAGTGGGGTCATGCACGTGCGCTTTCCTCCCGAGCGGTAGCAGCAGTGTCACGCTTCCCTTCTCGTGGATCAAGGAATCTGTGGCTTTCCCTGGAGTCTTTCCCATGAGGCTTTCCCACAGGGCTATTCCACTTGCCACCATGGTGTGAGTCGATCCTCGGCGTGAAAGTCGAACCAGTGCAGGGAAAACAGGAACCTCCTTCCCCACAGTAGGGGATACACTGTCCCCTTGGGCGGGTGTCTCCAGGGCACTCGCGCTGGGGGTTGCCCGCGGAGGTGCGGGCCTCAGGCTCCACGTGAGAAAAGCCCCAAATGGCATTAGCTGCCAGTCCAGACGCTGGCCCCTCAGGTCTCTGGCCGGAGCCTTGGGCTCCAGGCAACTCAAAGCCCTCGGCGGTGGCACTCTGGGACTGCTGTAGGGAAAGGATGCCAAGAGCCCATGGAGGAGTTGGGGAGGGGGCATGGGGCAAACGGAGGCGAGGACAGCGAGGCATCTAGGTGGAAGCGCTGGAGAGAGCGTCTGGTGTCCCGGAATGCCTCGGAGGAGCCAGCGGGGGACAGTCGAGGCCAGGGACCTGTGGAATGTGAAAAGGCGGGAAATCCCAGAGCAAGGCAGGCTGGGAAAGGGGGCGTTGGTGGCCAATTCAAAGGGACCTTGGGGCGTTTCCTGGGCGGTGAGCTCCCTTGGCACTGCTGAGGGCCCCTGATTGATCCACCCGGGGTTGATCCCACCCCCCGCTGCGAGGGAGGGCCACAAACCAAAGCGCGCGAACTGCCCGCCCACCCCAACGGGGATCTTGGCGGTCCAGGGCTCAGCCGTGCCCGGGAAAAGCCCACTCGCTCCACGGGACTCCGTCCAGGGTCTCTGCTTGGAAAGAGGCCAGGGGCGACGCCCCACCATCTACCCACCCAAACCCTATTGACGTCAATGGTGGCGGAGACGCCTCCCGTTCTCCAGAGTCCTAAGCTGCTGGGTCCCCGCCCACTCGGCCAGCAGTCTGCAGCGTGCCCGTGTGCCTCTCCCACCATGGCTTGGTTCGGCTCCTCCAGCACCTCAAGCGGTACGTTTGCCCTCGGTCCCTGTGGTCGGATCACATCTCAGGGGATTTGCGGGTGGCCTGGGCAAGGGCTCTCGGCCAATGTGTTGACCCCCCTCCCACCCGAGAACGGCTGGGACCCATCGGCCAGGCCTGGGGTTCCGAGGCGTCAGGTGTGCCCAAATTCGGAGGGCGTGGCATCGTTCGTTCATCTTGCTCCTTTGGCACACACATGGCTTCTCCGTTCTCTTTTCTGGGAAGACAGTGTTGTTTCAGGGGGCGTGCTGCGGGGGGCGGGGGCCGGGGTTGCGGGGTGGTGGGAGCGGGTGCTGTGCTGGGATGAGGCCCTTTATCCTCACATCTTCCTGTGGGAATGGGAGTCGGGGAGCTCTGTGGCCTTGCTGCCTTCAGTGGCTTCCTCTGCACAGGGGCCTAGTGGCTTCTGCCTTTTGTCAGGCGTTACGGGGTTTGGGCTTCGCTTTGGTGGCCTTGGCCTTTGCCTTGGCCTGGGCCTTGCCCTTGCCCTTGCCCTTGCCTTGGTCTTGGGCTTGGCCTTGCCCTGCCCTTGAAGTTGAACTTGACCTTGACCTTGAACTTGACCTTGACCTTGACTTTGAACTTGAAATTGGCCTTGACCTTGACCTTGAACTTGAACTTGACCTTGACCTTGAACTTTAACTTCAACTTGAACTTGAACTTGACCTTGAACTTGAACTTGACTTTGAACTTGAACTTGAACTTGACCTTGACCTTGAACTTGACCTTGACCTTGACCTTGACTTGACTTGACCTTGACCTTGAACTTGAACTTCAACTTGAACTTACTTGAACTTGACCTTGAACTTCAACTTGAACTTGACCTTGACCTTGAACTTGAACTTGAACTTGACCTTGAACTTGAACTTGACCTTGACCTTGACTTTGAACTTGACTTGAACTTGAACTTGACCTTGAACTTGAACTTGACCTTGAACTTGAACTTGACCTTGACCTTGACCAACAACGGGAGACCTCGAGATTTGCTCAGAGCACCGGAGGTCCAGAAGCAGGGCCCTGTATCTCCCCTTCCCTTTGTGATCATTGCAAAGACATTCCTAGCTGATAGCGGGAGTGCCCCTGAAGAAGCAAGCAGTGGGAGTGTGTTTGACACGACTGTGTGCCTTCCTGGCCTCATCTCCACAAGGGGCCTTTCCTCTCGAATAGGCCCCATGTCCCCTTGGGGAGGGTGTCATGCCTCTTTTCTCCTCACTGCCAAAGGGTGGAGCCAAGCTCGCTCTGTCAGAGGTACAAAAACAGCAATTGAATGGGTTTTCAAGCTCTTGCTAGGCTGCACCCTTTCAGGGCCCACTTTACTGAAACAGGTGCTCTGTGGCCCCTGGTTGGGTATGCAGGTTCACAAACAGGGTGAGATCCTGTCCAAGCCAAGAATTTTCCTGAAAGACCTAGGCTCACTAGAGCTCTCCTCCAGAGCAAAGGGGATAGAGGAGATGTATGGAGGAGTCTTTGCCTTTCCCTGTGAGTGTGGGGCTACTCCCTACGGCCCCAAGCTCAGGGATAACTGCCTCTAAGAAAGGAATGGCAAGAAGCGCTATTCTTGGAGGTTGGGACAGGGAGTTCGCAGCATGTGGGGAAAGAAAGACTTCTTCGGGGAAGAAGAGGCAACCACCGGGGGTGTGTTTGCAAGCCTCTATTTGGAAGGAACAGGTTTGCTTATACAACTCAAGACCTCCAGATCTGCTCAGAGGACTGAAGTTCCAGAGACAGGGCCATGTATCTCCCCTTCCCTTTGAGATCCTTGCAAAGACATTCCTAGCAGATCGTGGGAGTGCCCATGAAGAAGCAAGCAGCGGGAGTGTGCTTGACATCACTGGCTGCCTACCTGGGCTCAGCTCCTCAAGGGGCCTTTCTCTCCTGGTAGGCCCTATGTCCCCTTTGGGAGAGGGTGGTGCCCTCTTCCCTCCACACTGCCAAAGGGTGGAGGTGGAGCAAACTCGTTCTCCCCGAGGTTAAAAAAAAAGACAAATTGGATGGATTTTTAAGCTCTTGCTATGCTGCACCCCTCCAGGACCCACTCGAGCAAAACAGGTGCCCTGTGGCCCCTAGGTCGGGTATGCAGGTTCACACACTGGGTGGGATCCCGTCAAAGCCAAGAATTTTCCTGACAGACCTAGGCTCACTAGAGCTCTCCTCCAGAGGAAAGGGGACAGAAAAGACGTGTGTGTGGAGGTGGCTCTGCCTTTCCAGGTCCCAATCTCAGGGATAACTGCCCCTAAGAAAGGAACTGCTGCTGCTGCTGCTGCTAAGTTGCTTCAGTCGTGTTCGACTCTGTGCGACGCCATAGACGGTAGCCCACTAGGCTCCCCCGTCCCTGGGATTCTCCAGGCAAGAACAGTAAGTGGGTTGCCATTGCCTTCTCCAATGCATGAAAGTGAAAATGAAAGTGCAGTCGCTCAGTCGTGTCCGACCCTCAGCGACCCCACGGACTGCAGCCTACCAGGCTTCTCCGTCCATAGGATTTTCTGAAAGGAACTGCAAGACGCGCTTTTCCTGGAGGCTGGGAAAGGGAGTTCGCAGGATGTGGGGAAAGAGATCCTCCTTCGAGGAAGAATAGGCGGCCACTTGTTTTGTGTTGCAAACCTCTATTTGGAAGGAACAGGTTAGCTTATACAAAGGGAGACCTCCAGATCTGCTCAGAGGACCGAAGTTGCAGAGGCAGGTCGGTGTATTTTCCCTTCATTTTGCGATCCTTGCAAAGACATTCCTTGCTGATAGATATTCAGCAAGGGCCTTTGAGACTGTTGTTTTCTTTCCTAGGTTCAAAGATTCCTTCAGTTCCTAATATAGATATCCTAGAAATTATCTGACATCCGTGAAAATCTGATATGTCCTGGTCAAATGCTGTCAGTTATAATTCCAGTTATCATATTAAAGCATTTCAAGTCGCAGCAGTGACCAGATTACATTGTCAATTTCTATTTAATCAGGTTTTAACCATGTCTTCTATGATTTCACACTGATGCCTTTACAGAAATACTGCTACTTCAAGATATATGGAATATACATTTTTTAAGCTTACCGATAATTTGTTTGTTTGTTTGTTTGTCTTCTGGTAAGCTGGTACCAGATGGAATTTAGTCTCCTCTCTAGGTTAAGAGAACAAAGTTTTCTTAGAATGCAATTTTTGATAACAGACTATGAGTTTCTTTACCTTTCATTGATTTATAATTGTTTTCATCATCTGTTTGTTTACTTCGGTAAAGCAAATAAGCCTTATTTAAGATTTTGGTACATGTAGGATGGACTAAGCTTTCCCCACTCTTGCAAGTTCCCTTAACCCTTCAGATTCTTCTCGTGGGACAAAGATCTCACTTTCCTCCAGAGGGACAATCCAAGCTTTTTATTAGTTGATCTGCCCCTGACATCAGAGTCAATTTGAGCATGAGTTGGCCTATAATTTAGGCATGAAACTATGACTACATAAAGAAAAGGTGACTTTATGATTCAGGGATGGCCATGATATGCCTTGCACTTCAGAGAAAATGGGTTAAAATGATTTTTTTTTTCTTCAAAACTGCACAGCCAGTTCTTTCAGCATATGCAATTGAAAACATCTAGTCATTAGGTCAGTTTTCATTCCAATCCCAAAGAAAGGCAATGACAAAGAATATTCAAGCTGCTGCACAATTGCACTCATCTCACACACTAGTAAAGTAATGCTCAAAATTCTCCAAGTTCACATGAACTGTGAACTTCCAAATGTTCAAGAGGGATTTAAAACATGCAGAGAAACCAGAGATCAAACTGCCAACATCCACTGGATCATTGAAAAAGCAAGAGAGTTCCAGAAAAAAAGACATCTATTTCTGCTTTATTGACTATGCCAAAGCCTTTGACTGTGTGGATCACAATAAACTGGGAAAAATTCTGAAAGAGATGGGAATACCAGACCACCTGACCTGTCTCTTGAGAAACCTGTATGCAGGTCAGGAAGAAACAGTTCGAACTGGACATGGAACAACAGACTGGTTCTAAATAGGAAAAGGAATATGTCAAGGCAGTGTATTGTCACCCTGCTTATTTAACTTATATGCAGAGTACATCATGAGAAACACTGGGCTGGAGGAAGCACACGCTGGAATCCAGATTGCTGGGAGAAATATCAAGAATCTCAGATATGCAGATGACACCACCCTTATGGCAGAAAGTGAAGAAGAACTAAAGAGTCTCCTGATGAAAGTGAAAGAGGAGAGTGAAAAAGTTAGCTTAAAGCTCAGCATTCAGAAAACTAAAATCATTGCATCCAGTCTCATCACTTCATGGCAAATAGATGGGAACACATTGGAAACAGCAGCAGACTATTTTGGGGGGCTTGGAAATCACTGCAGGTGATGGCTGCCTCCATGAACTTAAAACATATTTATGACTTGGAAGAAAAGTGATGACCAAACTAGACAGCATATTAAAAAGCCGAGACGTTGCTTTGCCAACAAAGATCCATCCAGTCAAGGCTATGGTTTTTCCATATGTCATGGATGGATATGAAAGATGTACTATAAAGAAAGTGACAGCTGAAAATTAGATGCTTTTGAACTGTGGTGTTGGAGAAGATGCTTGTAGGTCGCTTAGACTACAAGGAGACGCAACCACTCCATCCTAAAGGAAATCAGGTCTGAATATAGATTGGAAGGACTAATACTGAACCTGAAACTCCAATACTTTGGCCACTTGATGTGAAGAGCTGACTCACTTGGAAGTTGCTTTGATTTGCCTGTGAGTGTGGGAGCCCTCCCTGGGCAAAGGGCCTCAGGGGTCATTGCCACTGAATCACGACCTCCAAGCAAGCGCATTCCAGCTGTGTGACATTCAGGAAGCAGGAGACTGGGAAAACTATCTTCCTTAGAGGAAGGAAAGTCATCCACAGAGAGTGTGTTTTCAGGCCTCTCTTTGCAGCAAGTGTTTTGCTTCTCAGACATCAGAGCTGCAGGCTTGCTCTGAGGGCCTCAATTGCAGAGTCAGGGCTGTGTGTCTCACTGCACTTTCCAAGCATTGCAGACACATTCCTAGGTTGGAGCAGTGCTTCCCATGAGAAAGAAGCCTCGGGAGTGTGTTTGAGCGGGCTGAGTGCCATGCTAGGGTCACCTAGTCGAGGGCACCTTGCACATCCAATGGGCCCCAGGCGAGTAGCTATGGACCGGCCCTTCGGTTGAGATATCCCAAAGCAGGGAACAAAGCCAGCTCTGTCAGAAGGAGGAAAACAGCAATGGGATGGATTTTCAAGCAGTTGCTAAGTCACACCACGTTAGGGCTCCCCGGGAAAGAAATGCGAATTTTGGCCTCTAGGCCCAGTATCCAGATGTGTGCACAGGATATTTTCCCCACAGGATCCAAGAATGTTCCAGACAGACCTAAGCTCACTAGCTCTCTCCTGCAGAGGAAATGAAATATTGTTGCTGAACCACGAAAAGATGCTGGGATTCTTGGCTTATGGAGGAGAAGAATTCAATCCAGGGCCCAAGACGAGGCTTGATTGCTCAGAGCTTTTGTGCAATAGAGTTTTATTAAAGTATAAAGGAGATAGAGAAAGCTTCTGACAGAGACATCACAAGGGGCAGAAAACGTACCCCCTTGCTAGTGTTAGTAATGGAGTTATATACTCTCCAATAAGTTATGACGAACAAAAGAATGTCTGGAGGTTGTAAAGACTCACTAGACCTACTCCCATAATTGACATTTTAAGATAACAGGATTAGCCAGAAGGTTTTTTCCAGAGACCGTCCTCAAGAAGGATGCATGATTGTTATATAATCCTAAGGAATGTAGAGGGAAAAACAGTTTGTCCTTTCTTCCTCCTTGAGAATTCTAGACCCCTCTCTCCTTGGGGACCCTTGAACTTCTTAGAAACCTGCCTTGGCAATGACTCTCTCAGAAACATGATTGAACAGCCGTTTGGAGCTTCCTTTGACTTTCCCTGGGAGGGAGGGAGCCCTCCCTGAGCACAGGGCCTCAGGGGCCATGGCCAATGAAAAAGAATCTCCCAGCAAGTGCTTTTCAGCCCTGTGTGACTCTCAGCCCACAGGAGGCTGAGAAAACTCTCTTCCTTGGAGGAAGGAAAGGCAGCCCAAGAGTGTGTTTTCAGGCCTGTATCTTGCAGCAAGTGTTTGGCTTGTTAGACAGAAGACCTGCAGGCCTGTTCCAACAGACTCAATTCCAGAATCAGGGCCTTGTGTCTCCCTGCAGTTTCCTGGCCTTGCAAACACATTCCTAGTTGAGAGCAGTCCTGCCCATGGGGACTGCTGCGGGAGTGTGTCTGAGGGGGGCCAGGTGTCATGCTGGGGTCACCTGGTCGAGGGCACCTTGCACCTCCAATGGACCCCAGGCAAGGAGTTGCAGGCCACCACCTTGCTTCTGAAATCCCAAAATGGGGAGCAAAGCTCGCTCTGTCAGAGGGAAGAAAACAGCAACAGGATGGATTTTCAAGCAGTTGCTAGGCTGTACTGCGTTAGGGCTCCAAGGAAGGAAAATGCGAATTTTAGCCCCTACGACTGGTATCCAGGTGGGCTCCCAGGATGATTTCCCCGCAGGATCCAAGAACGTTCCAGACAGACCTGGGCTCACTAGCTCCCTCCTGCAGAGGAAATATGATAGAACAGCTGTTTGGAGGTTGCTTTGACTTCCCCTGGGAGGGTAGGATCCCTCCCTGGGTGCAGGGCCTCAGGGGCCATTGCCGCTGAGAAATGCCCTCTAAGCCAGACCTTTCCAGCCTTGTATGACTCAGCACGGAGGAGACTGGAAAAGCTCTCTTCCTTGGAGGAAGGAAAGGCAGCCCCAGAGAGTGTGTTTTCACACCTGTATCTTGCAGCAAGTGTTTGGCGTCTCAGACGTCAGACCTCCAGGCCTGCTCCAACGGCCTCAGTTCCAGAGTCAGGGCCGTGTGTTTCCCTGCATTTTCTGAGCCTTGGGAACACATTCCTAGGTCAGAACAGTCCTGCCCATGGGGAAGGAGGCTGCGGGAGTGTGTCTGAGGGGGTCGGGTGCCATGCTGGTGTCCAATAGACCCGGTACCTCCAATAGACCCCAGGACAACAGCGGTGGGGCTCCCCCTGGCTTCCGAAATGCCAAAGCGAGAAGCAAAGCTAGCTCTATCAGAAGGAAGAAAAGAGCAATCGGATGGATGTTCAGGCTGTTGCTGGGCCGCACCACTTCAGGGTCCCCCCCGAGAGGAACAGGCGCCCTGTGGCCCCTAGGTCCGATATGCAGGTTAACACACAGGGTGTGTCCCCATAGGAGCCAAGAATTTTCCTGACAGATCTAGGCTCACTAGAGCTCTCCTACAGGGCAAAAGGGGTAGAACAGACTGTGGATGTGACTCTGCCTTTCCCAGCGAGCATGGGGCCCTCCCTACGGCCCCGGGCTCCAGGGAAAATTGTCCCTGAAAAATGACCTCCAAGAAGCGCTTTTCCAGCAGGCTGGGATGCAGAGTTCACAGGATGCGGGGAAAGTGATCGTCCTTCAGGGAAGAAGAGGCAGCCACCCAGTGTGTGTTTGCAAGCCTGTATTTGGAAGAAACTGGTTAGCTCCTTCAAGGGGAGACCTCCAGGTCTGCTCAGAGGACCGAAATTCCAGAGGCAGCACCATGCATCTCCCCTGTCCTTTCTGAGCCTTGGAAAGACATTCCTAGCTTATAGCGGTATTGCTCATGAAGAAGCAGGATGCAGGAATGTGTCAGACATGACTGGGTGCCTTCCTGGGTTCAGCTCCGTGAGGGGCATTTCCACTCAGAGTAGGTCCCATGCCTCCTTGGGGAGGAAGTGGGGCCCGCTTGCCTCCAAATTGCCAAAGGCTGGAACAAAGCTAGTTCTATCAGAGGTAAGAAAAGAGCAATTGGATGGATGTGGAAGCTGTTGCTGGGCCGCACTGCTTCAGGCCCCCCACCCCTCCGCCCCCGAGAGAAACAGGCGCCCTGTGGCCCCTAGGTCCTGGATGCAGTTTCACACATAGAATGTGTCCCCATAGGAGCCAAGAATTTTCCTGACAGACCTAGGCTCACGAGAGCTCTCCTACAGAGCAAAGGGGATGGGACAGATGTGTGGCTGTGGCTCTGCCTTTCCCTGGGAGTGTGGAGCCGCTCCCTATGGCCCCGGGCTCCAGGGGAAATTGCCCCTGAATAATGACCTCCAAGAAGCGCTTTTCCAACTGGCTGAGACGTGGAGTTCTCAGGATGCAGGGAAAGCGAGTGTCCTTCGGGGAAGCAAAGGCAGTCACCTGTTATCATGACTTACTAGAATAGTAGGTACCTTCTCCGGTTGGGCAGAGGCCTTCCCTACCTGATCTGAAAAAGAAAATGAAGTAGCTCGCTGATTTGAGAAATAATTCCCAGACTTGGGTTTCCAACCAGTATAGAATCCGACAATGGCCCTGTCTTTGTAGCCGCGTTAATTAACAGGTATGTGAAGCTCTAAATATCAGTGGAAATTACATACAGCATATAGGCCCCAGTGTTCTGGAATGATGGAAAGAAACAACCAAACTCTTGAAGAGACACTTTCAAAATGGATCATAGAGACTGACTGTACATGGATGGGCTTGCTTCCGGCAGACTTACTCATATTACGGGTAACCGCACGTTCCCACAGTTGTTGTCCTTATGAAATTTTCTATGGGAGACCCCCTCCCACAGTGAGGCAGGTGTTAGCAGATTTGCCACAAGTAAGGGGGTGGGATTTCACAGCAGATGGAACAATTAGGTAAGGTAATAAATCAGGTAACTAAGTTTGTATAAAAAAGAATATCATTCCCCCTTGAGGAACAGATTCATGAATTTGTGCTCAGTGATCAGGTGTGGCTCAATGACTGGAAACACAATTCCTTGGCCTGACATCGGAAAGGTCCTTATACTGTTGTTTTAGCCACAATTCTGAAAGAGATGGGAATACCAGACCACCTAACCTGCCTCTTGAGAAATCTGGATGAAGGTCAGGAAGCAACAGTTAGAGCAGGACATGGAACAACAGACTGGTTCCAAAAAGGAAAAGGAGTATGTCAAGGCTGTATATTGTCACCCTGTTTATTTAACTTATATGCAGAGTACATCATGAAACATGCTGGGATGGAAGATACATGAACTGGAATCAAGATTGCCGGTAGAAATATCAATCAACTTAGATATGCAGATGACACCACCATTATGGCAGAACGTGAAGAGGAAAGGGTATGTCGGGGAACTTCTTGAGTTGCAGCAAGGGTGTGAAGGACCCTTTGGAAGTTCCAGAGGTTAGGTGTGGTTAGTCTCGAGATGCCTCAGCAGAAATGGGCCTCATGTCGCCTGGAACGGAGAGGCTCCTGGATATTTCCGAGTTTCAGCAGGTGCTCTCCTTGTGTGGAGTCGGGGCCGGAAGCTGAGGATTCCTCTCCAGTGCTGACATGGATTTTGGGGTACTTCTGGAGTCTCCACAAGGGAGTCAGGCCTCGTCTCGAGTGGGGGCATGAGCGTGCCATTTCCTCCCATGCTGTAGCAGCAGTGTCACGGTTCCCCTTGCGTGGACCAAGGGATCTGTGGCTTTCCCTCGAGTCTTTCCCACGAGGCTTTCCCACAGGGCTGTCCCACGTGTCACGGTGGTGTGAGTCGATCCTCGGCATGAAAGCCGAGGCAGTGCAGGGAAAACAGGTTCCTGTGGAACGGACTGACACATCTGGGGGAGTCTTGGAATGGTGGCACGACCCTGCAGTTCCTCTCCCCTTTCCTTTGGAGAGCGCCACCTTGAGATGCGATGGGAATGCCGGGAATTCTTTTCCGAACAAGCAGGGAAAGGATCCCTCATCTCGAGGTACGAGCCGGAAACGGAGCTCCTCAGGATGTGGCCGGGACCATCCTGCTTCCTCTTGAGTGGAGACGGGTGTGTCGGGGAACTTCTTGAGTTGCAGCTTGACTGTGAAAGACTCTTTGGAAGTTCCAGAGGTCAAGTGTGATTAGCCTCGAGACACCTCAGTGGAAACTGGCCTCATCTCGCCTGCAGGGGAGAACCTCCTGTATTTTACCGAGTTTCGGCAGGTGCTCTCGACTTACGACGGGGACTTCAGGGACCCGGTCTGTTGGCCTCAGGAAAGGCCAGTCCCCATGCGAGTTGCTTGGGGGCCTCTCAGGATTCCTCTCCCGTCGATGCAGGGGCCTAAGATCTTGTGTGGAGTCGGTGCCGGAACCTGAGGATTCCTCTCCAGTGCTGACAGGGATCTTGGGGTACTTCTGGAGTCTCCCCAGGAAAATCATTCTGCATCTCGAGTGGGGGCATGCACATGCGATTTCCTCCCGAGCTGTAGCAGCAGTGTCACGCTTCTCTTCGCGTGGATCAAGGGATCTGTGGCTTTCCCTCGAGGGTTTCCCACAGGGCTGTCCCACGTGCCACCGTGGTGTGAGTCGATCCTCAGCTTGAAAGTCGAGACAGTGCAGGGAAAACAGGTTTCCCTGGAATGGACTGAGACATCTGGGGGACTCTGGGAATGGTGGCACGACCCTGGAGTTCCTCTCGCCTTTCCTGTGGAGAGCGCCTCCTCTTGAGATGCGACCGGAACGCCAGGAATTCTTTCTCGACCACGCAGGGAAAGGATCCCGCCTCTCGAGCTACGGGGCGGAAACGGGGCTCCTCTGGATGTTGGCGGGGTTCTCGTGCTTCCTCTTGAGTGGAGACGGGTATGTCGGGGAACTTCTTGAGTTGCAGCAAGGGTGTGAAGGACCCTTTGGAAGTTCGAGACGTTCGATGTGATTAGCCTCGAGACGTCTCAGCGGAAATGGGCCTCATCTCGCCTGGAGGGGAGAACCTCCTGGACTTTGTCGAGTTGCCGCAGTTGCTCTTTACTTACGACGGGGACCTCAGGGACCCGCTCTGGTGGCCTCAGGAAAGGCCAGTCCCCATGCGAGTTGCTCGGGGGCCTCTCGGGATTCCTCTCCCGTCGATGCCGGGGCCTAAGATCTTGTGTGGAGTCGGTGCCGGAACCTGAGCATTCCTCTCCAGTGCTGACATGGATCTTGGAGTATTTCTGGAGTCTTCCCAGGGGAGTCAGTCCTCGTCTCGAGTGGGGTCATGCACCTGCCCTTTCCTCCCGAGCTGTAGCAGCAGTGTCCCGCTTCCCTTCGCGTGGATCAAGGGATCTGTGGCTTTCCCTCGAGGCTTTCCCACGAGGCTTTCCCACAGGGCTGTCCCACGTGCCACCGTGGTGTGAGTCGATCCTCGGCTTGAAAGTCGAGGCAGTGCAGGGGAAAACAGGTTTCCCTGGAATGGACTGAGATATCTGGGGGACTCTGGGAATGGTGGCACGACCCTGGAGTTCCTCTCGCCTTTCCTGTGGAGAGCGCCTCCTCTTGAGATGCGACGGGAACGCCGGGAATTCTTTCCCGACCACGCAGGGAAAGGATCCTCCTCTCGAGCTAGGAGGCGGAAACGGGGCTCCTCTGGATGTGGGCGGGACTCTCGTGCTTCCTCTCGAGTGGAGCGGGTATGTCGGGGAACTTCTTGAGTTGCAGCAAGGGTGTGAAGGACCCTTTGGAAGTTCCAGAGGTTAGGTGTGATTAGCCTCGAGACGCCTCAGCGGAAATGGGCCTCATCTCGCCTGGAGGGGAGAACCTCCTGGATTTTCTCGAGTTGCAGCAGGTGCTCTCGACTTACGACGGGGACCTCAGGGACCCGCTCTGGTGGCCTCAGGAAAGGCCAGTCCCCATGCGAGTTGCTCGGGGGCCTCTCGGGATTCCTCTCCCGTCGATGCTGGGCCTAAGACCTTGTGTGGAGTAGTGCCGGAACCTGAGGATTCCTCTCCAGTGCTGACATGGATCTTGGGGTACTTCTGGAGTCTCCCCAGGGGAGTCAGTCCTCGTCTCGAGTGGGGGCATGCACGTGCGCTTTCCTCCCGAGCTGTAGCAGCAGTGTCACGCTTCCCTTCGCGTGGATCAAGGGATCTGTGGCTTTCCCTCGAGGCTTTCCCACGAGGCTTTCCCACGAGGCTTTCCCACAGGGCTGTCCCACGTGCCACCGTGGTGTGAGTCGATCCTCGGCTTGAAAGTCGAGGCAGTGCAGGGAAAACAGGTTTCCCTGGAATGGACTGAGACATCTGGGGGACTCTGGGAATGGTGGCACGACCCTGGAGTTCCTCTCGCCTTTCCTGTGGAGAGCGCCTCCTCTTGAGATGCGACGGGAACGCCGGGAATTCTTTCCCGACCACGCAGGGAAAGGATCCCTCCTCTCGAGCTAGGAGGCGGAAACGGGGCTCCTCTGGATGTGGGCGGGACTCTCGTGCTTCCTCTCGAGTGGAGACGGGTATGTCGGGGAACTTCTTGAGTTGCAGCAAGGGTGTGAAGGACCCTTTGGAAGTTCCAGAGTGTTAGATGTGATTAGCCTCGAGACGCCTCAGCGGAAATGGGCCTCATCTCGCCTGGAGGGGAGAACCTCCTGGATTTTCTCGAGTTGCGGCAGGTGCTCTCGACTTACGACGGGGACCTCAGGGACCCGCTCTGGTGGCCTCAGGAAAGGCCAGTCCCCATGCGAGTTGCTCGGGGGCCTCTCGGATTCCTCTCCCGTCGATGCAGGGGCCTAAGATCTTGTGTGGAGTCGGTGCCGGAACCTGAGGATTCCTCTCCAGTGCTGACATGGATCTTGGGGTACTTCTGGAGTCTCCCCAGGGGAGTCAGTCCTCGTCTCGAGTGGGGGCATGCACGTGCGCTTTCCTCCCGAGCTGTAGCAGCAGTGTCACGCTTCCCTTCGCGTGGATCAAGGGATCTGTGGCTTTCCCTCGAGGCTTCCCACGAGGCTTTCCCACGAGGCTTTCCCACAGGGCTGTCCCACGTGCCACCGTGGTGTGAGTCGATCCTCGGCTTGAAAGTCGAGGCAGTGCAGGGAAAACAGGTTTCCCTGGAATGGACTGAGACATCTGGGGGACTCTGGGAATGGTGGCACGACCCTGGAGTTCCTCTCGACCTTTCCTGTGGAGAGCGCCTCCTCTTGAGATGCGACGGGAACGCAGGGAATTCTTTCCCGACACGCAGGGAAAGGATCCCTCCTCTCGAGCTAGGAGGCGGAAACGGGGCTCCTCTGGATGTGGGCGGGACTCTCGTGCTTCCTCTCGAGTGGAGACCGGGTATGTCGGGGAACTTCTTGAGTTGCAGCAAGGGTGTGAAGGACCCTTTGGAAGTTCCAGAGGTTAGGTGTGATTAGCCTCGAGACGCCTCAGCGGAAATGGCCTCATCTCGCCTGGAGGGGAGAACCTCCTGGATTTTCTCGAGTTGCGGCAGGTGCTCTCGACTTACGACGGGGACCTCAGGACCCGCTCTGGTGGCCTCAGGAAAGGCCAGTCCCCATGCGAGTTGCTCGGGCCTCTCGGGATTCCTCTCCGTCGATGCGGGGCCTAAGACCTTGTGTGGAGTCAGTGCCGGAACCTGAGGATTCCTCTCCAGTGCTGACATGGATCTTGGGTACTTCTGGAGTCTCCCCAGGGGAAGTCAGTCCTCGTCTCGAGTGGGGGCATGCACGTGCGCTTTCCTCCCGAGCTGTAGCAGCAGTGTCAGCGCTTCCCTTCGCGTGGATCAAGGGATCTGTGGCTTTCGCGTCGGAGACTTTCCACACGAGTCTTTTCGGATCCCACGAGTTTCGGCCTTTCCCA
>NW_017212832.1:0-16193 GCF_001704415.2 Capra hircus | reverse complement strand
TTAGAAAATTATTTACAAATGACAACTGTAAGAATTGATTTAGGCAAGATCATCAAATGATGCTAAAAAAATAGAGTAAAAGGATTCCTTCACTCTCAAAGTTCCACTGTTTTGCTTTTTGATTATGAAAAAAAAAAGATTTTTTTATAATAGTGATAGAATCTTAACTAAGGGATTAAAGCAAGCATCATAAGTAATGGGCGGGAAAATTAGCATTTTGTTTCTTCTGATATGATGCACTGGGAAATATAAACTAGCACCTATGACGTATCTTGTGAAAAATACTTAAACCTGAAACTAGTCATAAGAAAGCAAGCAAGTCCAAATTGTAGAAGACTTTACAAAACAACTGGCCTGGATTTGACAAACTTTTCAAGTTCTGAAAGAGAAAAGAAAAAGCAAAGAATGGTTATAGATTAAAAGAGACTGAGGAGACATAACAACTAAATGCAAATTGTAAACCTTGATTAGATAACAATAAATGACAAATAAATAAAAGCCACATTCACACAACTACAAATGAAATGTGGGACAACTGGAGAAATCTGAATAGAACTGCATCTCAGATATGACTGTAATGATATCCTTATTCTTATATATGAACATGATACTGTGTTCATGTAAAAGGATGTCCTATTGTGAGATGCAAGTTGAAGCATTTAGAGTAAAAATGTCAGTATGTTTGCAACTTAATTTCAAATACTTCAGCAAAAAGGGTATAAATGAAAATGTATATATTGATAGAGCTTTTTAAGCAAGTGCAGCAAAACGATAAAAATTAGAACATCTAAGGCAAAGAGTTGGACACAATTGAGCAACTGAATTGAACTGAAGGGGAAGATATGTGTACTTATTAAACTATTCTTTTAATCTTTTCATGATTTTAATTTTTTTTAATTTGAAACAATAATGCTGATCTCTAAGTGACTTAATTCAGTTGTCCAGGAAATACTAAGCACTGAAATACCAACATGTATAAAGTCTGTTGGCTTCCACATCAGCAGATCTTTCGCAATTCCCACTGCTGCACAATGCTACTTGGTCATCAAAGACCGCCACCAATGGGCAAAATAGAGCTACATACAGTATGAACGATGTGGCTTCCCTGGTGGCTCAACAGTAAAGAATACTCCTGCCAGTGCAGGAGACACAGGAGACTGAGGTTCGTTCTGGGTTGGAAGATCTCCTGGAGAAGGAAATGGCAACCTACTCCAGTATTCATGCCTGAGAATTCCATGGACAGAGGGCCTGATGGGCTAGAGTCCATGGGTCATGAAGAGTTGGACACAACTGAGCGACTAATGCTTTTAATTTCACACATTGTGAATGATACCAGATCTGAGTTTCATCTCAGTTCAAGTTATATCTGGCTTTTTTTGAGCAGATGACCCAAAAATCCTTATTAGGTGCAAGAAGCTGTCTAAAATTTCCTGGGATTAGATGGTGATCAATCGGTTGTATCAGTTCAGTTCAGTTCAGTTCAGTCGCTCAGTCGTGTCGGACTCTTTGTGACCCCATGAATCGCAGCACTCCAGGCCTCCCTGTGCATCACCAACTCCTGGAGTTCATTCAGACTAGCGTCCGTCAAGTCAGTGATGCCATCCAGCCATCTCATCCTCGGTCGTCCCCTTCTCCTCCTGCCCCAATCCCTCCCAGCATCAAAGTCTTTTCCAATAAGTCAACTCTTCGCATCAGGTGGCCAAAGTACTGGAGTTTCAGCTTTAGCATCGTTCCTTCCAAAGAAATCCCAGGGCTGGTCTCCTTCAGAATGGACTGGTTGGATCTCCTTGCAGTCCAAGGGACTCTCAAGAGTCTTCTCCAACACCACAGTTCAAAAGCATCAATTCTTCGGCGCTCAGCCTTCTTCACAGTCCAACTCTCACATCCATACATGACTACTGGAAAAACCATAGCCTTGACTAGACGGACCATATACATGCTAAATCACTTCAATTGTGTCTGACTCTTTGCAACCCCATAAACTATAGCCACCAGGCTCCTGTATCCATGGGATTATCCTGGTAGGAATACTGGAGTGGGTTTCCATTTTCTTCTCCAGGGTATCTTCCCAATCCAGGGATAGAGCCTGTGTCTCTTAACAATCTCTTGCACTGGTTGGAAGACCAATCAATTGGCTAAATTTCCCTTATACACAGAGTAATTTTCTGAATAAAACAAATTTTTGTTAAACAAACAAAAACTCGTTTGCATTGCTAAGCCTGCTAAGAACAAATAAATCTATCATTATGGCTCTATAGTTTCTTAACAATAAGTTGCCTTCCCACCAACACTGCAAAGGTGAAACTGAGGTTATTGATGGTTTAGAAAATTATTTATTCAAACAATATTGACTGACTAACTCTTCTAAGTGCTGTAAGACAGAAATACACAAATAGGTAGTATACTCTCAGTGCTATAAAAGAAAAAAGAAAGCAGTGTGAAGAAGAAAAGTAAAAAAGAAAAGGGGATAGAAAATGAATGATGATATTTGGGGTAGAGTGGCCTGAGCATGCCCTTCTGTAAAGGTGTTCCTTGAGCCAAGACCCGAGAAATGGAGCTGGAGAACCATGTGCACATTTTCATCAAGAGCACTTCAGATGGAAGAGACAAGAGCAAGTACAAAGGCTTTGCATAGAGTACAGCAGAACCTGCAAGATGGCATGCAGGGCTGAAGAGGAACAAGCAAGAGAGGAATGACGGGGCCAAGGCCAGCTATAACCTGTGGAGTATCTTCGTTCATTTAACTTTGTGCAAAGATAAAGGTATTCTTCTCCAAGGAGATACAGTTTATCCTGGACTTAGTGAAAAAGCAATTGCCCTCAGTTATCCACCTTTTGTGGTCTTCCAGATGGTGTACGGGTGTAAGAGTTGGACCATAAAGAAAGCTGAGCATCAAAACTGATGCTTTTGAACTGTGGTGTTGGAGAAGACTCGAGAGTCCCTAGACTGCAAAGAGATCAAATCAGTCAATTCTAAAGGAAATCAGTCCTGAATATTCATTGAAAGGACTGATGCTGAAGCTGAAGCTGAAGCCCCAATACTTTGGCCACCTGATGCAAAGAACTGACTCATTGGAAAAGATCCTGATGTTGGGAAAGATTGAAGGCAGGAGGAGAAGGGGGCATGAGAGGACGAGATAGTTGGATGGCATCACTGACTCGATGGACATAAGTCTGAGCAAGCTCCAGGAAATGGTGAAGGACAGGGAAGCCTGGTATGCTGCAGTCCATGAGGTCACAAAGAGTCGGACACAACTGAGCAACTGAACAACAAACAGGTGCTCTGGTGTTAAAGAACCCATCTGTCAATGAGGATACATAAGAGATGTGGGTTTGATCCCTGGATTGGGACGATCCCCTGGAGGAGGGCATGGCAAGCCACTCCAGTATTCTTTCCTGGAGAATACCATGGACAGAGGAGCCTGGTGGACTATGGTCCATAGGGTCACAAAGAGTTGGACATGACTGAAGCGACTTAGCACACACACAGATCCAGCTTTTGTAGACATGAACTTCAAAATCATATTTAGTGATCCTGGGTAGAACACCAAAGGAAGAAGTACGAAGGAAAGCAGGTCAATTCAAAAGTACACAAGAGATGATTCTCATCTAAATGTTCAGTTGTCCAAAGCTATAGTGGACAAATAACATAAAAGTATACACAATAAACAGATCATTTATAAGGTTATTTTCAATTGAGATATTCCTCCTACTTAACAGTTCTTAAATTCAGCATTTTTGGCCTGACCACTTTTCACTGAGTATTGGTCTATAATACAAATCTAGTATGAAGTATTTTTAAAAGATGTTGAATTTCTAGTATAATAAGCAAAATTTCATGAAGTTAATGAGAGTGACATTGGAGATTTCTTGAATCACAAGAACCATCATTACCAAATTAGAAAATGGCAAGCCTAGACACTAATCAGTTGAAGAAAGGTCAAGAATGATGGTAACACAATTTGAAATTTAAAAAGAAATATTCTGAATATTAAAGGGCCTAGAGAGGCTTTGGGGAAACTAATAAATAATTTTGTAAAGTGATACTCTAAATGATGATCTGCAAAAATTACAAATGAAATAATAATACATGACAGGTTAGTCAGGAAAATCATATTGGGAAAAAAACATTCCTTAAATAATTCTTTGTTCAGTTTAATAATTAGAATAGATTTGTTATTTAGATATAAATTAAATATAAGAAAAAACATATTTTCATTTCTCAGACATAATGCCAGTAAGATATTTTAACAATTTATTATAAAAATTTGATCTCCTTTTAAATTGAGTTGACTTTAAATGGTCTTTCTTAAATACCAATAATTCTCTGCTAATTGAAGCTCCTATTTTCTGACTCTTGTGCATCACATCTAATTCCAGTTTACACAATGCATCAATTTACCACTCCCCAATATACCCTACTTCCAGAAAGATAAGCTATTTTCCAGGCTCTCCAAGAGCTTACAAATGACAAATATAGAAATAGCTGCAGCAAAGGTAAAACTTGGTATCTGTTGCAAGAGCAATCACAAAGAAATAAGAAATAAAAGAATAAATCAGCTCTATTTTAAGGCATCAGTCAGTACTTCATAAAGGAGTTTGCATCCTAGAAAAATGAGTAGGATTTCCACAGAGATGAAGAATTGAATATAAAGTGAATATTCAGGAAATAATTTATAGTCTAATTTAGCCCTGGATAGCATATATATGGCATAAGTTGGATTTAAGGCTGACAGTAAATGTTGGGTTGGGGCTTGGAAGCCTTGAGTATCAAGCAGAATTGTGTACAATTTACATGCTGAGGAAGAAGTAAAAGTGGAATGATAAAATCTGTATTGTACTCTTTTTTTTGAAGAATTTGATACTATGCACTAAAGTTTTATAAAGTAAATTTCTTTGACCCTCAATGAGAAAGTGACAATTTTTTTAACAGCCATTATTTCCATTGATTACCCTAAAGGAAAATGTATATATTTTAGTCAGTTCTCAAATTATATGCACAACATGGGAATATCGGCAAGAAAAGTCCAAAATCCGCGCGATCACGTTGTTGGATTGTGACCATGACCTGATTTCCTGAAGCAAGAAAAATTGCTCTGAGGAGCAGTTGCATAAAGTTGTTCTCCTGGGCAGCAAACAAATAAAGAAGTCTGTCTCTCTGGGAAATTACTCTGCTGCCATGTGAGTCTTTATATCTGCTCAGTCAACTCAAAGCTTGGATTGTGTGCTCTTAGCAAGTGTCTTGGTCAAGAGGATCAGGGTAAAAACAGATAAAAGTGGTACAAAATACATTGGTGGTTTAGTTGCTAAGTAGTGTCCGACTCTTACAACCCCATGGACGGTAGCCCGACAGGCTCCTTTGTCCATGGGATTCTCCAGGCAAGAATATTGGCGTGGGTTGTCATTTCCTTCTCCAGGGATGTTTCCAACCCAGGGATTGAACCCAGGTCTCCTGCACTGCAGGCAAATTCTTTGCCAACTGAGCTGCCAGGGAATTCCCTTACATATTTTCAATAGAAAAAATAACGTGGAACACAAATGATCCATATATAAATGGTCAACAATGCAACACACTGAAATTCTCCTATTTAATACCAGCAAATATCCACTCTTCAAGACTTTGAATACGATTGAAGATAATAAAGAAATAAAATTATTCTAAATTACTCAGGTATTAGCATTTCCTCTGTATTTTATTACCGATTCATTTATTCATTCATCAGACACTCACTGGAGCACCAGATATGCAAAAGTCATTGCTATGAATTGTAAGGAGCAGTGTTCATATTTCCACTTTCCCAACAGGAAATTATTATAGTTCAATGTGGTTTTAAATTCAGATAGCTGTACAACTGAAATTTCTCTAGCATTGTCTTACATGTTAAGACTCTGGACTCAGATCTAAGTTTTCCACTTATAAGCTATGCTCTCTTGGACAAGTACATATCACTCTGGGCATCATTTTCTCACCACAAAATAAAAATAATAAGAGCACAATTACATAAGGTTGCTGAGAAAATTAAGTGAGAATAGGCTCGTGAAATATTTACAAGTCTAACACTTAGAAATAACTCAATAAATGTTAGTTATGACTATTTGCAGTTTTATCCCTAGAAACAGTCATGTTATTATTGAATGTATTAATAATATTAGAAGATCAGAATAAAGTTTTAAATATTTAAATTATTCTGAAAAACACAAAGATCCATTATGAGTTTGTCTTATAGCACGAATGGAAAAAAACTATGTTACAAACTACTATATAATGTCATGTATTTATAGCTTCAAATTACAGAAAGGGGTGGTTATTAATCTGAAGAGAACCAGCAGGGATTTGAAATGCCTAATTATCCTCTCTTTGGGATTAGTGTTGCATGCAGTCACTTTTCCTAATCATTAGAATGGACAAAGTCACCCATAAGCATAGACCAAATGGGAAATGAAAGATTCACTGACAGATATCTTGAGAAATAAAATTATTCAGATATTCAGACCAGACATCTGAGGCACAGATTCACTTTATAAGCTCATCACTGTTGTATTGGAAATAAAATCTCATACCTGTTTTTATTTTCTTTTTATTTTTTCCATTGGTGGTTGCTGTCAGATATTGTAGGTACTCTTTTCCTAGGTGTTTGATATCTACAGGGCAAATGTTTTCACTCTGCTCAGTGAACTGTGCTGAAGCATCTCTTTCTGAAACCCTGCATGACTGCCTTTGAAGGGATTTAGGCCTCTAGAGCATCTTTAAATTAAATATAACTTATATGGGGGAAAAATTAGTCCTCATCTTTCCACCCCCTGGTGACCATTCTAAACCTCCTGATAAGTATACACTATCATTTATCATTAACAAAGACAATTCCTTATACTTGCCTTTTCCTCATTTCTATAAAGCTGCTTGTTCTAGAATGTTGCAATAAGCAAAGAGAATGCTAAAGCTATTACTCAACTGTGGGGACATATTGGTCTTAAGGTGTTGTGGTTTCTGTTTTGTTTTGTTAGAAGCATTTTAAAAGGCTTTAAATAAAAAATATATGGCACTGTAGTCACAAAGGATAGAACAAGTTGCTTCTAGGCAACTTTTTCTATTTAACTGTCATTTCCAACCCCAAGCTATACCAGACCATCAGGTAAGATAGATTAGCTATGCCAGAAATCCCTGACCTTACATATATTTCCTTTTCTTCTCCTAGAACTTTATCCTAACATTGCTTACAAACAAATGGGGAAGAACTCCACTGTACATTTTCAATACCTACCTGGTTGTTATATTCTGTATACTTCTAGAATCAACATGTTAAGATGGGAAGTTAAACAACACTCTCCTAAATATAGATGATAAATGGAAATCTGTTTTAGTCCTTGAGAGCAAATTATTTGGATTTAGACCAAACCTAGATACCAACTCCAGCCTCAAAGCTTTAGCTGAATAAACTTGAACAAGCTAGTCAACTTCCCTGACTCCATTTACCCACCTATAAAATAGGAACAGATATCTCACAGGATTATTGTGAGGAGGGATGTGATCATTTATTTTTAAATGTGTTAGTTTTCATGATGCCTGGCATTTAGTAAGCATTCACTAATTTGTGGCTATTCAGCTTTTTTTCATTTTTCTATGCTCTGATTGTAAACATAGACTGTCAAGTCAGTTAAACTGAGATTCAAAGAATATTATGTATTTTAAGATACTTGCAATAGGTTTCACCTTCCCAAGTCTCAGTTTATTCATCTATTTTCCCAAAGGTGTTTTGAGGATTAAATGAAACAATGACCATGAAGTACCTAACCTACAGCCTAGAATTACTCTGTAAGCGGTAGTTTCTTTCCGCACTTCCATTAATATATCTCCCAGCTAATACATAAGTGTGGTCAACATATAGTCATCATAAGTCTAAATAACACAATGGATTAGCTAAAATCCACTCTCAACTCTACTGTCCATTGGCTGCCTGCACTGGAAAACCAGCTGGAAATATGATGGCCCTAGTTCTAACAAATAAGATATTAGATATGCTAGGGTTTTCTTGGAAGGCTTTTGTTTTTCCTAATAAAAGGGATAGAAGAGGCTCTCTCCATTCCCTCCCTATTTTTATGTGTTAACACAGCTCATGATTTCTGGAGCAGCAGGACCATCTTGAGACCAGGAGAGGAAAGGCAATACAATTTACAGACAGAAACCCTAACAGGATTATACATAAACTAGTGCCACCAACTGCTTACTCAGCGTTTCTTGTTAATCAATATAACTGTTTAGTATGGAGAGGTAAGCATTGGTTGGGTTTTCTGCTACTTTTAAAGTGTGCATCTTGATAAAGATAGAAAATCTCCTCCTGTCTACAAAAGAGCCCCAAGAAATGAAAAACAAAAAGTGTATGTATGTGTATGTATTGCCTTCATTTCTGCCAATTTTTAATTAATTTTTTTATTTTGCTATATATACTCCTGGTTGGAGGTTCCTTTATTTTTTATTCTAATATGTCTGAGAATTATATCATAAAATGACACATAGATAGCTGTGTATTTACTCATTCTTCCTAGCACACTAAACGAATTCTCTTGTTCTTAAACTGTAGAAAAAGAGAAAGCTAGATACAAATAACATGGATAATATTGACTCGTGCAGCAACATTTTGAGGTAAATTCCATTATTTACTATCACCCCCATTTTGCAGATGAGAACATTAAGGAATTGAGAAGCTTCAGTTCAGTTCAGTTCAGTCACTCAGTCGTGTCTGACTCTTTGCAACCCCATGAATCGCAGCATGCCAAATCCCCTTAATTTGTAGCGGGAGTTATGTTTTTCATCAGTAAAAGAAGATGGTTTGGCTAGATGACTTCTAAATTTCATCACATATCTAATTTTTAGACTCCTTTGAGACTATGAACTGCCAGTTTTTCTTAGTTCTGCTTACCCCATCACCATAATTAGAGAGAAATATCAAGGGGAATACATTTTAGCATGGACTATGGATTTAGACATTGTCTAGGTTTCAATGCTGTCTTAGCCACTAAACTGTTTGACCATGAAAATTTTATTTAACTTCTCTAAGCCTAGTTCCCTTATTTGTGAAACTGTATATGATACCACACAGATAGTAATATGACCTGAAGTTTCAGTGAGTTCACCTGTATAAAGCTCTTAATACACAGGGCCTAGAACATAATGCTCAACAAATATCAGTCTTAACTTTTGTAACTTTTGTTGTTACTGCTGTTATATTAACTTCTGAAACTCAGTTTCAAGCTGGTGAAGATTTTCCTGTGAATTCAAATCTATTGTCATGAGAAAATAATCACTAACATATTTAATAAATTTCATTAATCCTTAGTTATATGATCTTAAAAGTATATTTCTTGAGATACATGTTCATTCTTCAGGAGGATCCTGAAAAATAAACTTGAAATTCACTTTTATTTTACTAGACCTATAGTAAAAGGAAAAAAAAAAAACTCCACCAATGATACTAGCAACTTTTCCTTAGTTTTCTATACCAGTCATTAACTAGATATGTGGTAAAAAACTGGTCAGCTTCATATAAAAGATTATATTAAAAACTGGATTCCATCCAATTATCAGATCCTAACCAACTAGATGGACATGAGTTTGAGTGAAATCCAGGAGTTGGTGATGGACAGGGAGGCCTGGCGTGCTGCGATTCATGGGGTTGCAAAGAGTTGGACACATGATTGAGCAACTGAACTGAACTGAACTGAGTAACACACATCCCAAGGTACTTAAGGAATTGACTGAAGCAATCACTGAGTCACTAAATATTATTTATGAGTTCTATGAGGATGCAGTGCCTTTGATAGCAATAAGTCATCACCTTCCTTTCAGAACGGGAAAGGACAATTCTAAAAGCAACGAGCCAATCACCTTGACTAGTTGACCGATGGATTTCCAACCATGCTCTCCAGAGCCTATTAAAATCTTCCTAATCTGTCACACATGCTTATCTACATCCCTCTTTTAACTCCAATTGGAGTATCAGGTCAGTTCAGTCCAGTCGCTCAGTCGTGTCCGACTCTTTCCGACCCCATGAATCGCAGCACACCGGGCCTCCCTGTCCATCACCAGCTCCCGGAGTATACATATATGTAACATATATACTAATATATAAATGATATATTTACACAACATAAAATTTATAAGTTGGACTTGACTTTTGAGAAAGGGTTAAAGTTTTAAAGCAAGCAGCAGGCAGGACTGCTGGTGGTCTGATGGTTAAGAGTCTTCCTTGCAATGCAAGGACAGGGGTTTGATCCCTGGTCAGGGAACTGAGGGAGATCCCTGGGAACTGACTGAGATCCCACATGCCACTGGAGTAATTAAGCCCACATGCTGCAACTACTGAGCCCATGTGCTCCAGACCCAGTGAGCCACACCTGGAGAATCCAAGCACTGCAACAAAAGATCCTGCATGTTGCAACAAAGATCCTATTTGTTGCAACTAAGACCTGACACTGACAAATTAATAATCAATTAATTATTAAAAAAAACAAGCAGCAGGAAAACAGAATTTTGAATTACTTTGACTAAAAAGACACAAAGAGAAATATCACCAAACTGTTTAAAATCAATAAAGAAATATATTTTTAATTTATAAGGTTTCTGATTTACAACCTTATGTCAAATAAAGAGTATGTACTACCAGGATTTGTAGATATTGGAAATGGAGTTTTATTCTCTGTTCTTTAATTGTGTCATTCAGAGTACTAATGCTTTGCTATTACTGAAATCCACAAGCCCTAAATTGGGATTTATCTAGTTGATGAGAGTAAGCTAATCAGCATCCCCCCCATGACCTCCAGCCTACAGAGTACAGCCACCAAAGTTTTTCAAGGACATTAGTGGCCCCTCACCAAGGCGTTTTGGTTTTTGTTTTTTAATGCCTTTTTGAGAAAGTGTTCCTAGTCCTCCTGATAGGATTATTAGAGGAGTATCTGAGCAGCTTATGCTATTACATGAATTTAGTATTTTCTCTCTCCCTGGGACTTTTAATTCCTTCTGTAACATGCCAAGGAAATTGCAGTATTAACACTTTTTTGATGGTAGGCCACCAGTGACCATGGGGTCATGAAGAGTCAGACACAACTTGGAAACTGAACAACGCAAGTTGATTAAAATCGCTCCCAGGTGTTTAAACCATACATTAAAGTCTTTAATTTCTGCAGGTATGTATATATCAATCATTTTTGTCCAATTAAATAACACCCATAAAATTCACACTTATACATGCTCCTAATTGTTACTAATACAAACTGATGTTATCCAACAATCCTTTGGATGTATAAGCTACACCTTTCCAAAGCACGTTTTGTATGCCTCCATCTGATCCACATTGGGATCTAACTCTGATTATGGGCAGAGGAAACATGAAGGAAAGGGGCAGTAAGTACCAAGGAGAACTGGCACCTCTTTGTAAAATACCCCACCCAAGAGCAGCCAAAAGTTTCCTTCAAGGAGGGCTTCTGGTTCAAGATGGCTGAGTAAAAGGATGTGTGCTCTTTACTCCTGCAATGGCACAAAAACTGCAGCCAGAAACACAAGCTGGAATCAAGATTGCCGGGAGAGAGGAACTGTAAAGATGGCGGAGGAACAGGACGGGAAGACCACTTTCTCCCTCACAAATTCCTCAAAAGAACATTTCAACGCCGAGCAAACTCCACAAAACAACTTCTGTAGGCTGGCAGAGGACATCAGGCAACCAGAAAAGCAGACCATTGTCTTCAAAAACAGGTAGGAAAAAATATAAAAGACGAAAAAAGAGACAAAGGAGGTGGGGAGGGAGCTCCGTCCCGGAAGGGAAGCCCGTCCCGGGAAGGGGAAGCCCGTCCCGGGAAGGGAATTTTAAGAAGAGAGGTTTCCAAACACCAGGAAACACTCTCCCTGCCGAGTCTGTGGCGAGCCTTGGAAACACAGAGGGCAACATAACAGGAAGGAAAAATAAATAAATAATTAAAACCAACAGATTACAAGCCCAACAGTAACTCCCCCAGCGGAAAAGCAGCACAGACGCCTGCATCCGCCATTGGGAAGTGGGGGCAGGGCAGGGAAGCGCGGGAGGCACGGGCTGCAGTGCTTTGTAAGAATCGGGCAGGAACACCCCACGCGCAACCAGAACGATCTAACTTGGGCTAGCAAACCAGACTGTGGGATAGCTACCGCACGAAAAGCTCAAACATAAGACACCACCAGGACCAAGCACAGAACAAAGGACGGAACGGAATAAGCCAGCTGCAGACCATCCCCTGCCAGGGACAGGCAGCCAGAGCCGTAAGGACTGGAAAGGGGCAATTGCAGACCCAGAGAGACTTTACTTACCTAACCGCAAGCAGGCTTCTTTGCTAAGACTTCTGGGGGTGCTGGACAGTCACCATCTGCCTCACGGGGGGCGCCAGCGGTCCACCCAGAAAGCTGAGCAGCAGCAGCAGAAAAGGTGACAAGTCGCAGCGATCGCGCTCGCCAAACTCCTGAGCTGCTGGGACCTGGGAAGGGCACAAAGCGCAGTCCCAGCTGAATCTGTGCCTCTGAGGGCTGCCTAAGCGCCGAACCTGAGCGGCTTGGACCAGGGAAGTGCACGCAGCCTAGGGCGGGCCCCAGACGGTTCCCGGCTGAGCATCGTAGAGCCGGAGTGGTTTGTGCGCCGCGAGAAGGGACAGGTCAAGCGGGGCTGAGACACTGTGTGCACACGACAGTGTATTTGTTTGCAGCATCCCCCCTCCCCACAGCGCGACTGAACTAGTGAGCCTAAAAAACCAGCAAACAGAAGAAGTTAAACAGAGGGAACCACCTTGGAAGTGATCCCACACGGCCCACAACATCAGAGAAGGGCCAGGAATATTTTTACTATTTTTAAAATCATTCCTTTTTATCTTTTCTTCTTTGTTCTAACTTTTTTTTTAATTGTTAAGTCTTCTATTTCTCCTCTAATTTTTATTTCTATAACCTAATATTACTATTAAAAAAAAAAATACTTTTTTTTTTTTTTTTAAGGCAAACACCATATACAGTCTTTGGATGGTTGTTGGTGGTTGTTTTTTTTTTTAATAATTCTTGTTTGTTTGTTTTTTTTTTTCTTTCTTCCTTTTTCCTTCTGCTTCTTTTCTTTAATATTGTATTTCTGAAAATCCAACCTCTACTCTAGATTTTTAATCTTTGCTCTTAGGTTTTTGTTGTCAATTTTGTACATTTAAAAACCCAAACTTCACTACCCAAGTTTGCCTGAGAGCGAGATTACTGGCTTGACCACTCTCTCCTCCTCTGGACTCTCCTTTTTCTCCACCAGGTGGCCTCTGTCTCTTTTTCTCCCCCATCTCTTCTCTATCCAACTCTGTGAATCTCTGTGTGTTCCAGATGGTGGAGAACACCTAAAGAACTGGTTACTGGCAGGATTTGTCTCTCTCCTTCTCATTCCTCTCTCTTATCCTCCTGGCCACCTCTGTCTACTTCCTCCCTCTCCTCTTCCCCGTATAACTCTGTAAATACCTCTGAGTGGTCCAGACTATAGAGCGCACATAAGGAAGTGACTACTGGCTAGCTTGCTCTCTCCTCTTTTGATCTCACCACATCTCATTCCAGTTACCTCTAACTACCCCCTCCATCTTCTCTTCTCCTTGAAACTCAGTGAACCTCTCTGAGTGTCCCTCAATGTGGAAGAAACTTTTCATCTTTAACCTAGATGTTTGATCATCGGTGCTGTATAGATGGAGAAGTCTAGAGGCTACTGTAAAAATAAAACTGAAAACCAGAAGCAGGAGGCTTAAATCCAAAGCCTGAAAACATTAGAGAACTCTTGAATTCAGGGAACATTAAGCAATAGGAGCTCATCAAATGCCTTCATACCTACACCAAAACCAAGCTCCACCCAAGGGCCAACTAGTTCCAAAACAAGACATACCACGCCAAATTCTCCAGCAACACAGGAACACTCCCCTGAGCTTCAATATACAGGCAGCTCAAAATTATTCCAAAACTTCTGATGTCTCATAACCCATTACGGGTCACTCCACTGCAATCCAGAGAGAAGAAACCCAGCTCCACCCACCAGAACTCCAACACAAGCCTCCCTAACCAGGAAACCTTGACAAGCCACTGACAGAACCCCACCTAAAGTGAGGAAGCTCCATAATAAAGAGAACTCCACAAATTACCAGAATATAAAAAGGCCACCCCAAACGCAGCAATATAACCAAGATGAAGAGACAGAGGAATACTCAGCAGGTAAAGGAACAGGAGAGTTGCCCACAAAACCAAACAAAAGAGGAAGAAGTAGGGAATCTACCTGAGAAGGAATTCTGAATATTGATAGTGAAAATGATCCAAAATCTTGAAATCAAAATGGAATCACAGATAAATAGCCTAGAGACAAGGATTGAGAAGATGCAAGAAAGGTTTAACAAGGACCTAGAAGAAATAAAAAAGAGTCAAAATATAATGAATAATGCAATAAATGAGATCAGAAACACTCTGGAGGCAACAAATAGTAGAATAACGGAGGCAGAAGATAGGACTAGTGAAATAGAAGATGGAATGGTAGAAATAAATGAATCAGAGAGGAAACAAGAAAAATGAATTAAAAGAAATGAGGACAATCTCAGAGACCTCCAGGACAATATGAAACGCTCCAACATTCGAATTATAGGAGTCCCAGAAGAAGAAGACAGAAAGAAAGATCATGAGAAAATCCTTGAGGAGATAATAGTTGAAAACTTCCCTAAAATGGGGAAGGAAATAATCACCCAAGTCCAAGAAACACAGAGAGTTCCAAATAGGATAAACCCAAGGTGAAACACCCCAAGACACATATTAGTCAAATTAACAAAGATCAAACACAAAGAACAAATATTAAAAGCAGCAAGGGAAAAACAACAAATAACACACAAGGGGATTCCCATAAGGATGACAGCTGATCTTTCAATAGAAACTCTTCAGACCAGGAGGGAATGGCAAGACATACTTAAAGTGATGAAAGACAATAACCTACAGCCCAGATTACTGTACCTAGCAAGGATCTCATTCAAATACGAAGGAGAAATCCAAAGCTTTACAGACAAGCAAAAGCTGAGAGAATTCAGCACCACCAAACCAGCTCTCCAACAAATTCTAAAGGATATTCTCTAGACAGCAAACACAAAAAGGGTGTATAAACCCGAACCCAAAACAATAAAGTAAATGGTAACAGGATCATACTTATCAATAATCACCTTAAACGTAAATGGGTTGAATGCCCCAACCAAAGGCAAAGGACTGGCCGAATGGATATAAAAACAAGACCCCTCTATATGCTGCTTATAAGAGACCAACCTCAAAACTAGGGACACATACAGACTGAAAGTGAAGGGCTGGAAAAGATATACCACGCAACCAGAGACCAAAAGAAGCAGGATGGCAATACTCATATCCGATAAAATAGACTTTAAAACAAAGGCTGTGAAAAGAGACAAAAGAAGGCCACTACATAATGATCAAAGGATCAATCCAAGAAGAAGATATAACAATTATAAATATATATGCACCCAATATGGAGCACGCGCAAATATGTAAGACAAATGCTAACAAGTATGAAAGGGCGAAATCAAACAATAACACAATAATGTGGGAAGACTTTAATACCCACCACACCATGACAGATCAACTAAACAGAAATAACAACGAAGAATGCAAACTTTAAATGATACATGTAGATCATTAGACTAATCGATATCTATAGGACATTTCACACCAAAACATGATTTCACCTTTTTTTTTCAAGTGCTCATGGAACCTTTCTCAGGATAGGATCACATCCTGGGCCATAATCTAAACTGATAAATTCAAACAAAAATCGAATCATTCCAAGCATCTTTTCTGACCATAATGCATTAAGATTAGATAGATCTCAATTACAGGAGAAAACTATGAAAAATTCAAACATATGGAGGCTGACAACACACTTCTGACTAACCAAGAAATACAGAAGAAATCAAAAAAGAATCAAATATGCATAGAACGAATGAAAATGAAAACACAACAACACCAAAACCTGTGGAGACTATAAAGCAGTGCTAAGAGGAAAGTTCATAGCAATACAGGCATACCTCAAGAAACAGAAAAAAGTCAAATAAATTAATGCCTAACTCTTACAATACAACAAGCTAGTAAAAGGAAGAATTGGAGAGACGCAGCCAGAGTTAGTAGAAAGAAGA
>NW_017212831.1:0-16194 GCF_001704415.2 Capra hircus | reverse complement strand
AAGCCTCATGGGAAAGCCTAGAGGGAAAGCCACAGATCCCTTGATCACGCGACGGGAAGCGTGACACTGCTGCTACCCCTCGGGGAGGAAAGCGCACGTGCATGCCCCCACTCGAGACGAGGACTGACTCCCCTGGGGAGACTCCAGAAGTACCACAAGATCCATGTCAGCACTGGAGAGGAATCTTCAGGTTCCAGCCCCGACTTCACACAAGGTCTTAGGCCCCGGCATCGACAGAGAGGAATCCTGAGAGGCCCCCTAGAAACTTGAAATGGGGACTGGCCTTTCCTGAGGCCACCAGAGCTGGCCCCTGAGGTCCCCGTCGTAAGTCGAGAGCACCTGCCGCAACTCGAGAAAATCCAGGAGGTTCTCCCCTCCAGGCGAGATGAGGCCCATTTCCACTGAGGTGTCTCGAGGCTAATCACACCTAACCTCTGGAACTTCCAAAAGGTACTTTACACCCTTTCTGCAACTCAAGAAGTTCCCCGACATACCCGTCTCCACTCGAGAATAAGCAAGATGGTCCCCCCCACATCCACAGGAGGCGCGTTTCGGCCTCGTCGCTCGAGATGAGGGATCCTTTCCTTCTGGGGGCCAGCGTGAGGAATTCCGCCTATGGCAAATGTCATGAGGAAGGAGGCTTGGCATGCGCAAAGGCGTGATCAAGCCTCAGGTAACCCCCTGTTCCCGAGCATCGAACCCCAAAACCAGAGTCTGTTTTATGCTCTCACCTACACTTCTGACTTTACGGGGGCTCTCCCCCATAACTGTTTCTCTCGGAGAAGAAGTAAACGTGCAGCTTCAAGGCAATAAATATTCTTGGGCATGACAAGAGTGTTTCAGCTTGCTGACTCCTCTGAAGGTTATCTAGCCCACCTTTATAGGTTTGTCCGGCCACATGTGATTGTTTACAGCCTCCCAACCTGAGAGGCATGAGATGTTTTAGACTTACTAAAGGCAAATTATTTTGGGAGTTAGAAATTATTAGTATAGTTGGTTAGGAATTATATTGGTGAAGGGTTCTTCATTTGTTGTGTCAAAAATTGCTGCTAATTCCCTGCTCTGGGTGGGACAAGGATATTTTAGGTCAAACCTCTCTGCTGACAGACCAGCTTGTGTGACAGGATTATCCATACTGCTGCCACTAGGCGCAAGATTGTTTACTACCTCTCAACTGTAAACAGCACAGAGAGTTTTGGAGTATTTTGAGAGTCTTAATTAGCATAGGACTTTTTCTTCTTGTTGAGTCAATGATTGCCACCAGGCCTCCATATCCTTAGGCACTTGGGAATATATTAATCAATGTATTTGGAATATAGCAAAGGAAATATAGCAGTTTTTGATGTTAGCAATACTAGACTTTTTGAGTTAATGGATTTTCACTTTTGTAATAGATCACTGTACTTTGTTATATAACACTGTGTCCTTTCTATGTAAGAATGTAACTTTATCATATCTTAAGACTAAATAGATCTTAAGGGGAGAATTGATGAAAGGATTTTCATTTGTTAGGCTGATGTTTGCTGATAAATCTCCATGTTCCCTACCCTTATAATGAATATAACTAGTATATAGGAGAAATAAGTATTAACCTTTAAGCATATAGGAGAAATAAGAATTCACCTTTAAGACTAATCATGTTAACCTTGGGTTAAATAAATTCCTTTCTTGATTGTAACTCACTACACCCTCACCCTATAGGAATGTAACTTTATTTGGAGGGTGGTGCCTGGTTTAAGAAAAAACACCCTTGGAAGAAATAAGTTTATTTGGTTATCAGAAAGAAAGGATCATAAAATGTCAGCAGGTCTCATTCATGGCCAGAAGATGATGTAAGATCCCTAAGACCTTTTTTTTTATACATTTATGTGAAGCACCTGATTTTGATAAAGGTCAGGATGCCGACTCCTGCGTGACTCTGTATTCATCCCTATGTGTAACAAGAGGTATACAAGCAAAACCAAAAATAAAGAAATCAGATCAGTTTCTGGAAAGACTGATTCCCCCATGTCGCTTCTTTTTTGCTCCCGTTTTTCTGGCTGAATTCTCTACTGGAGGATGGATGCTATTCCACGTAATCCAAGTTATTCAGCCTCTTTTTCTCCAATAATCTTCCTACTACACTATCCATTTCTAATCTCTTTATATCTGGGATTAAATATGTATATTTCCAAAGACAATGACTACGTCCCCACCTTCGAATCACCCTGGATCCACCGGGGCTGGACCACGGCACTTTCCCTGCTTGGTCGGGAAAGAATTCCCGGCGTTCCCACCGCATCTCAAGAAGAGGCGCTCTCCACAGGAAAGGCGAGAGGAACTCCAGGGTCGTGCCACAATTCCAAGAGTCCCCCAGATGTCTCAGTCCATTCCAGAGGAACCTGTTTTCCCTGCACTGCCTTGATTTTCACGCCGAGGATCGACTGGCACCACGGTGGCACGTGGGACAACGATGTGGGAAAGCCTCGTGGGAAAGCCTCGAGGGAAAGCCCCTTGGGAAATACCTCGAGGGAAAGACACAGATCTCTTGATCCACGCGACGGGCAGCGTGACACTGCTACTGCAGCTCGGGAGGTAAGCGTTCTTGCATGATCCCGCTGAGAAGAGGACTGACACCCCTGGGGAGACTCAAGAAGTACCCAAGAACCATGTCAGCACGGGAGAGGAATCCTCAGGTACCGGCCTCGACTTCACACAAGGTCTTAGGCGCCACCATCGACGGGAGAGGAATCCCGAGAGGCCCCGTAGCCACTCGGATGGGAACTGGCCTTTCCTGACGCCACCAGAGCGGGTCCCTGAGGTCCCAGCGTACGTTGAGAACACCTGCCACAATTCGAGAAAATCCAGGAGGTTCTCCCCTCCAGGCAAGATGAGGCCAATTTCCGCTGAGGCTCTCGAGGCTAATCACACCTAAACTCTGGAAATTCCAAAGGTTCCTTCACAACCTTGCTGAAACTCAAGAAGTTCCCCGACATACCGTCTCCACTCCAGAGGAAGCACGAGGGTCCTGCCCACATCCAGAGGAGCCCCGTTTCTGCCTCGGACCTCGAGATGACGGATCCTTTCCCTGCTTGGTCGGAAAAGAATTCCCGGCGTTCCCGTCCCATCTCAAGAGGAGGCGCTCTCCACAGGAAAGGCGAGCGGAACTCCAGGGTCGTACCACCATTCCAAGAGTCCCCCAGATGTCTCAGTCCATTCCAGAGGAACCTGTTTTCCCTGCACTGCCTCGACTTTCAAGCCGAGGATCGACTCACACCATGGTGGCAGGTGGGACAGCCCTGTGGGAAAGACTCTTGGGAAAGCCTTGAAGGAAAGACTTGAGTGAAAGCTACAGATCCCTTGACCACGCGTTAGGAAGCGTGACACTGCTGCTACAGTTCGGGAGGAAAGCGCACGTGCATGCCCACACTCGAGACGAGGACTGACTTCCCTGGGGAGACTCCAGAAGTACCCCAAGAACCATGTCAGCACTGGAGAGGAATCCTCAGGATCCGGTCTCGACTCCACACAAGGTCTTAGGCCCCGGCATCGACCCAAGAGGAATCCCGAGAGTCCCCCTGGCAACTTGCATGGGGACTGGCCTTTCCTGAGGCCACGAGACCGGGTCCCTGAGGTCCCCGTCGTAATTCGAGAGCACCTGCCGTAACTCGAGAAAATCCAGGAGATTCTCCCCTACAGGCAAAATGAGGCCTATTTCCACTGACGCATCTAGAGGCTAAGCACACCTAACCTCTGGAACTTCCAATGGTTCCTTCACACACTTGCTGCAACTCAAGAGCTTTCCCGACATACCCGTCTACACTCAAAGGAAGCACGAGGGTCCCGCCCGCATCCAGAGAAGCCCCGATTCCCCCTCGAGGCTCCAAAGGAGAGATCTTTTAACTGCTTGAATTTCCCGAGTCGAAGACCTTGTGATGAGTTGGGACCGGAAACTGAGGATTCCTCTCCAGTGCTGACGTGGATTTTTGGGTACATCTGGACTCTCCCCAGGGGAGTCAGTCCTCGTCTCGAGTGGGGAAATGCACGTGGGCTTTCCTCCCTAACGGTGGCAGCAGTGTCATGCTACCCGACGGGTGGATCAAGGGATGTGTGGCTTTCCCTGTAGGATTTCCCATGAGGCTTTCCCACGAGGCTAACACACAGGGCTGTCCCACGTGCCACCGTGGTGTGAGTCGATCCTCGGCGTGACAGTCAAGGCAGTGCAGGTAAAAGAGTTTCCTTTGGAATGGACTCAGTCCTCTGGGGGACTCTTGGAATGGTGGCACGACCCTGGAGTTCCTCTCGCCTTTCCTGTGGAGAGCACTTCCTCTTGAGATGCGACGGGAATGCCGGGAATTCTTTCCCGAACACGCAGGGAAAGGATCCCTCATCTCGAGCTACAAGGAGGAAAAGGGCTTCCTCTGGATGTGCAAGGGACGCTCGCGGTTCCTCTCGAGTGGACAAGGGTATGTCGGGGAACTTCTTGAATTGCAGCAAGGGTGTGAAGGACCCTATGGAAGTTCCAAAGGTTAGATGTGATTAGCCTCGAGTCGCCTCAGCGGAAATGGGCCTCATCTAGCCTGGAGGGGAGAATCTCCAGGATTTTCTCGAGTTGCAGTAGGTGTTCTCGATTTACGACGGGGACCACAGGGACCCTATCTGGTGGCCTCAGGAAAGGCCACTCTCCGTGCGAGTTGCTTATTGGCCTCTCGGGATTCCTCTCCCGTCGATGCCGGGGCCTAAGACCTTGTGTGGATCCGTGCCGGAACCAGAGGATTCCTCTCCAGTGCTGACATGGATCTTGGGGTTCTTCTGGAGTCTCCCCAGGGGAGTCAGTCTTCGTTACGAGTGGGGGCATGCACGTGCGGTTTCCTCCCGAGCTGTAGCAGCCGCGTCATGCTTCCCTTCGCGTGGATCAAGGGATCTGAGGCTTTCCATCGAGGCTTTCCCACGAGGCTTTCCCACGAGACTTTCCCACAGGATTGTCCCACGTGCCACCGTGGTGTGAGTCGATCCTCGTCCTGAAAGTCGAGACAGTGCAGGGAAAACAGGCTTCCCTGGAATGGACTGAGACATCTGGGGTACTCTGGGAATGGTGGCACGACCCTGGAGTACCTCTCAACTTTCCTGTGGAGAGCGCCTACTCTTGAGATGCGACGGGAACGCCGGGAATTCTTTACCGAACACGAAGGGAAAGGATCCCACCTCTCGAGCTAGGAGACGGAAACGGGGCTCCTCTGGATGTGGGCGGGACTCCCGTTTTTCCTCTCGAGTGGAGACGGGTATGTCGGGGAACTTCTTGAGCTGCAGCAAGGGTGTGAAGGACCCTTTGGAAGTTCCAGATCTTAGGTGTGATTAGCGTCGAGACGCCTCAGCGCAAATGGGCCTCATCTCGCCTTTAAGGACGCCAAGATCCATGTCAGCACTGGAGAGGAATCCTCAGGTTCCGGCACCGACTCCACACAAGGTCTTAGGCCCCGGCATCGACGGGAGAGGAATCCCGAGAGGCCCCCGAGCAACTCGCATGGGGAATGGCCTTTCCTGAGGCCACCAGAGCGGGTCCCTCAGGTCCTCGTCTTAAGTCAAGATCACCTGTCCCAACTCGAAAAAATCCAGGAGGTTCTCCCCTCCAGGCAAGATGAGGCCCATTTCCGCTGAGGCGTCTCCAGGCTAATCACACCTAAACCTCTGGAACTTCCAAAGGGTTCTTCACACCCTTGCTGCAACTCAAGAAGTTCCCCGACATACCCGTCTCCACTCGAGAGGAAGCACGAGAGTCCCGCCCACACCCAGAGGAGCCCCGTTTCCGCCTCACAGCTAGAGAGGAGGTATCCTTTCCCTGCGTGGTCAGGAAAGAATTCCCGGTCTTCCCGTCACAACTCAGGAGGAGGGCTCTCAACAGGAAAGGTGAGAGGAACTCCAGGGTCGTGCCACCATTCCCAGAATACCCCAGATATCTCAGTCAATTCCAGGGAAACCTGTTTTCCCTGCACTGCCTCGACTTTCAAGCCGAGGATCGACTCACAGCACGGTGGCACGTGGGACAGCCCTGTGGGAAAGCCTCGTGAGAAAGCCCCTGATCCCTTGATCCACGCGAAGGGAAGCGTGACATTGCTGCTAAAGCTCGGGAGGAAAGCGCACGTGCATTTCCCCACACGAGACGAGGACTGACTCCCCTGGGGAGACTCCAGAAGAACCCCAAGATCCATGTCAGCACTGGAGAGGAATGCTCAGGTTCCGGCACCGACTCCACACAAGATTTTAGGCCCCGGATCGACGGGAGAGGAATCCCGAGAGGCCCCCGAGCAACTCGCATGGGGACTGGTCTTTCCTGAGGCCACCAGAGCAGGTCCCTGAGGTCCCCGTCGTAAGTCGAGAGCACCTGCCTCAACTCGAGAAAATCCAGGAGGTTCTCCCCTCCAGGCGAGATGAGGCCCATTTCCGCTGAGACTTCTCGAGACTAAAAACACCTAACCTCTGGAACTTCCCAAGCGTCCTACACACCGTTGCTGCAACTCAAGAAGTTCCCCGACACACCCGTCTCCACTCGAGAGGAAGCACGAGAGTTTGGCCCACATCCAGAGGAGCCCCGTTTCCGCCTGCTAGCTCGAGAGGAGGGATCCTTTCCCTGCGTGGAGGGGTAAGAATTCCCCGCGTTCCCGCTGCATCTCCAGAGGAGGCGCTCTCCACAGGAAAGGCGAGAGGAACTCCAGGGTCGTGCCACCATTCCTAGAGTTTCCCAGATGTCTCAGTCCATTCCAGGGAAACCTGTTTTCCCTGCACTGCCTCGACTTTCACTGGGAGGATCGACACACTCCACGGTGGCACGTTGGACAGCCCTGTGGGAAAGCCTCGTGGGAAAGCCTCTTGGGAAAGCCTCGAGGGAAAGACAGATCCCTTGATCCACTCCATGGAAAGCATGACACTGCTGCTACAGCTCGGGAGGAAGGCAAACGTGCATGCCCCCACTCGAGACGAGCACTGACTCCCCTGGGGACACTCCAGAAGTACCCAAGATCCATGTCAGCAATGGAGAGGAATCCTCAGGTTGTGGCACCGATTCCACACAAAATCTTACGCACCGGCATCGACGGGAGAGGAATCCCGAGAGGCCCCCGAACAACTCGCATGGGGACTGGCCTTTCCTGAGGCCACCAGAGCGGGTCCCTTGAGGTCCCCATCTAAGTCGAGAGCACCTGCCGCAACTCGAGAAAATCCAGGAGGTTCTCCCCTCCAGGCGAGATGAGGCCCATTTCCCCTGAGGCGTCTCGAGGCTAATCACACCTTACCTCTGGAACTTCCAAAGGGTCCTTCACACCCTTGCTGCAATTCAAGAAGATCCCAGACATAGCCGTCTCCACTCGAGAGGAAGCACGAGAGTTCTGCCCACATCCAGAGGAGCCCCGTTTCCACTCCTAGCTCGAGAGGAGGAATTCTTTCCCTGCGTGGTCGGGAAAGAATTTCCGGCGTTCCCGTCGCATCTCAAGAGGAGGCGCTCTCCACAGGAAAGGCGAGAGGAACTCCAGGGTTGTGCCACCATTCCCAGAGTCCCCCAGATGTCTCAGTCCATTCCAGGGAAACCTGTTTTCGCTGCACTGCCTCGACTTTCAAGCTGAGGATCGACTCACACCACGGTGGCACGTGGGACAGCCCTGTTGGACAGCCTCGTGGGAAAGCCTCGAGGGAAAGCCACAGATCCCTTGATCCACATGAAGTTAAGCGTGACACTGCTGCTACAGTTTGGGAGGAATGCGCACGTGCATGCCCACATTCGAGCCAAGGTCTGACTCCCTTGGGGAGACTCCAGAAGTACCCCACGATCCGATACAGCACTGAAGAGGAATCCTCAGGTTCTGGCACCGACTCCACACAAAGTCTTAGGGCCCGGTATAGACGGGAGAGCAATCCCGAGAGGCCCCCGAGGAACTCGCATGGGGACTGGCCTTTCCTAAATACACAAGAGCCGGTCCCTGAGGTCCCCGTCGAAAGTCGAGAGCACTTGCCGCATCTCAAGAAAATCCAGGAGATTCTCCCCTCCAGGCGAGATGAGGCCCATTTCCACTTAGGCGTCTCGAGGCTAATCACACCGAACCACTGGAACTTCCAAAGGGTCCTTCACACAATTGCTGCATCTCATGAAGTTCCCCGACATACCTGTCTCCTCTCGAGAGGAAGCATGAGAGTCCCGCCCACATCCAGAGGAGCCCCGTTTCCGCCTCCTGGCTCGAGAGGAGGGATCCTTTCCCTGCGTGGTAGGGAAAGAATTCCCGGCATTCCCGGCGCATCTCAAGAGGAGGCCCTCTCCACAGGAAAGGCGAGAGGAACTCCAGGGTCGTGCCAACATTCCCAGAGTCCCCCATATGTCTCAGTCCATTGCAGGGAAACCTGTTTCCCTACACTGCCTCGACTGTCAGGACGAGGATCCAATCACACCACGGTGGCACGTGGGACAGCCCTTTGGGAAAGCCTCGAGGCAAAGCCATGGATCCCTTGAAACACGCGAAGGGAAGCGTGACACTGCTGCTACAGCTCGGGAGGAAAGCGCACGTGCATGCCCCCACTCGAGACGAGGACTGACTCCCCTGGGGAGACTCCAGAAGTACCCCAAGATCCATGTCAGCACTGGAGAGGAATCCTCAGGTTCCGGTACCGACTCCACACAAGATCTTAGGCCCCGGCATCGACGGGAGAGGAATTCCGAGAGGCCCCCGAGCAACTCGCATGGGGACTGGCCTTTACTGAGGCCACCAGAGCAGATCCCTGAGGTCCCCGTCGTAAGACGAGAGCACCTGCCGAAACTCGAGAAAATCCAGGAGGTTCTCCCCTCCAGGCAAGATGAGGCCCATTTCCGCTGAGGCGTCTCGAGGGTAATCACACCTAACATCTAGAAATTCCAAAGGTCCTTCACACACTTGCTGCAACTCAAGAAGTCCCCGACATAGCCGTCTCCACTCGAAACGAAGCACGAGAGTCCCGCCCACATCCAGAGGAACCCGTTTCCGCCTCCTAACTCGAGAGGAGGGATCCTTCCCTAGCGTAAACGGGAAAGAATTCCCGGCGTTCCCGTCGCAACTCAAGAGTAGGCGCTCTCCACCGGAAAGGCGAGAGGATCTCCAGGGTCGTGCCACCATTCCCAGTGTCCCCCAGATGTCTCAGTCCATTCCAGGGAAACCTGTTTTCCCTGCACTTCCTCGACTTTCAAGCCGAGGATCGACTCACACCACGGTGGCACGTGGGACAGCCCTGTGGGAAAGCCTCGAGGGAAAGCCTCGTGGGAAAGCTTCGAGGGAAAGGCCACAGATCCCTTGATCCACGCGAAGGGAAGCGTGACACTGCTGCTACAGCTCGGGAGGAAATCGCACGTGCATGCCCCCACTCGAGACGAGGACTGTCTCCCCTTGGGAGACTCCAGAAGTACCCCAAGAGCCATGTCAGCACTGGAGAGGAATCCTCCGGTTCCGGCACCGACTCCACACAAGATCTTAGGCCCCGGCATCGACGGATGAGGCATCCCGAGTGGCCCACGAGCAACTCGCATGGGGACTGGCCTTTCCTGAGGCCACCAGAGCGGGTCCCTGAGGTCCCCGTCGAAAGTCGAGAGCAGTTGCCGCATCTCAAGAAAATCCAGGAGATTCTCCCCTCCAGGAGAGATGAGGCCCATTTCCACTTAGGCGTCTCGAGGCTAATCACACCGAACCACTGGAACTTCCAAAGGGTCCTTCACACAATTGCTGCATCTCATGAAGTTCCCCGACATACCCGTCTCCTCTCGAGAGGAAGCACGAGAGTCCCGCCCACATCCAGAGGAGCCCCGTTTCCGCCTCCTAGCTCGAGAGGAGGGATCCTTTCCCTGCGTGGTCGGGAAAGAATTCCCGGCATTCCCGTCGCATCTCAAGAGGAGGCGCTCTCCACAGGAAAGGCGAGAGGAACTCCAGGGTCGTGCCACCATTCCCAGAGTCCCCCAGATGTCTCAGTCCATTCCAGGGAAACCTGTTTCCCTACACTGCCTCGACTGTCAGGACGAGGATCCAATCACACCACGGTGGCACGTGGGACAGCCCTTTGGGAAAGCCTCGAGGCAAAGCCACGGATCCCTTGATACACGCGAAGGGAAGCGTGACACTGCTGCTACAGCTCGGGAGGAAAGCGCACGTGCATGCCCCCACTCGAGATGAGGACTGACTCCCCTTGGGAGACTCCAGAAGTACCCCAAGATCCATGTCAGCACTGGAGAGTAATCCTCAGGTTCCGGCACCGACTCCAAACAAGGTCTTAGGCCCCGGCATAGACGGGAGGGGAATCCCGAGAGGCCCCAGCAACTCGCATGGACACTGGCCTTTCCTGAGGCCACCAGAGCGGGTCCCTGAGGTCCCCGTCGTAAGTCGAGAGCACCTGCCGCAACTCGAGAAAATCCAGGAAGTTCTCCCCTCCAGGCGAGATGAGGCCCATTTCCCCTGAGGCGACTCTAGGCTAATCACACCTAAACCTCTGGAACTTCCAAAGAGTCCTTCACACCCTTGCTGCATCTCAAGAAGATCCCCAACATACCCGTCTCCACTCGAGAGGAAACACGAGAACCCGCCCACATCCAGAGTAGCTCCGTTTCCGCCGCGTAGATCGAGAGGAGGGATCCTTTCCCTGCGTAGTCGGGAAAGAATTCCCGGCGTTCCCGTCGCATCTCAAGAGGAGGCGCTCTCCACAGGAAAGGCGAGAGGAACTCCAGGGTCGTGCCACCATTCCCAGAGTCCCCCAGATGTCTCATTCCATTCCAGGGAAAACTGTTTTAACTGCATTGCCTCGACTTTCAAGCTGAGGATCGATTCACACCACGGTTGCTCGTGGGACAGCAATGTGGGACACCTCGTGGGAAAGCCTCGTGGCAAAGACTCGATGGAAAGCCACTGATCCCTTGATCCACTAGAAGGGAAGATTGCCACTGCTGCTACAGCTCGGGAGGAAAGCGCACGTGCATGGCCCGACTCGAGATGAGGACTGACTCGCCAGGGAGACTCCAGAAGTACCCCAAGATCCATGTCAGCACTGGAGAGGAATCCTCAGGTTTCGGACTGACACCACACAAGTTCTTAGGCACCAGCATCGACGGGAGAGGAATCCCGAGAGGCCCCCGAGCAACTCGCATGGGGACTGGCCTTTCCTGATGCCACCAGAACGGTCCCTGAGGTCCCCGTCGTAAGTCAAGAGCACCTGCCGCAACTCGAGAAAATCCAGGAGGTTATCCCCTCCAGGAGAGATGAGGCCCATTTCCGCTGAGGCGTCTCGAGGCTAATCAAAACTACCCTCTGGAACTTCCAAAGGGTCCTGACACCCTAGGTGAAAGTCAAGAAGTTCCCCGACATACCCGTGTCCACTCGAGAGGAAGCGTGAGAGTCCCGCCCACATCCAGAGGAGCCCCGTTTCCGCCTCCTAGCTCGAGAGGAGGGATCCTCTCCCTGCGTAGTCGGGAAAGAATTCCCGGCATTCCCGTCGCATCTCAAGAGGCAGGCGCTCTCTACAGGGAAGGCGAGAGGAACTCCAGGGTCGTGCCACCATTCCCAGAGTCCCCAAGATGTCTCGGTCCATTCCAGGGAAACCTGTTTTCGCTGCACTGCCTCCACTTTCAAGCCGAGGATCGACTCACACCAAGGTGGCACGTGGGACAGCCCTGTGGGAAAGCCTCGTGGGAAAGCCTCGTGGGAAAACCTCGAGGGAAAGCCCCTGATTCCTTGATCCACGTAAAGGGAAGATTGCCACTGCTGCTACAGCTTGTGAGGAAAGCGCACGTGCATGCCCCCACTCGAGACGAAGACTGACTCCCCTGGGGAAACGCCAGAAGTACCACAAGATTCATGTCAGCACTGGAGAGGAATCCTCAGGTTCCGGCACCGACTCCACACAAGGTCTTAGGCCCCAGCATCGAGGGGAGAGGAATCCCGAGAGGCCCCCGAGTAACTCGCATGGGGACTGGCCTTTCCTGAGGCCACCAGAGCGGTTCCCTGTGGTCCCCTTCGTAAGTCGAGAGCACCTGCCTCAACTTGGGAAAATCCAGGAGGTTCTCCCCTCCAGGCGAGATGAGGCCCATTTCCGCTGAGGCGTCTCGAGGCTAATCACACCTAACCTCTGGAACTTCCAAAGGGACCTTCACACCCTTACTGCAACTCAAGAAGTTCCCCGACATACCCGTCTCCACTCGAGAGGAAGCACGAGAGTCCCGCCCATATCCAGAGGAGCCCCGTTTCCGCCTCCTAGCTCGAGAGGAGGGATCCTTTCCCTGCGTGGTCGGGAAAGAATTCCCGAGGTTCCCGTCGCATCTCAAGAGGAGGCGCTCTCCACAGGAAAGGCGAGAGGCACTCCAGGGTCGTGCCACCATTCCCAGAGGCCCCCAGATGTCTCAGTCCATTCCAGGGAAACCTGTTTTCCCTGCACTGCCTCGACGTTCAAGCCGAGGATCGACTCACACCACGGTGGCACGTGGGACAGCCCTGTGGGAAAGCCTCGTGGGAAAGACTCGTGGGAAAGCCTCGAGGGAAAGCCACAGATCCCTTGATCCACGCGAAGGGAAGCGTGACACTGCTGCTACAGCTCGGGAGGAAATCGCACGTGCATGCCCCCACTCGAGACGAGGACTGACTCCCCTGGGGAGACTCCAGAAGTACCCCAAGATCCATGTCAGCACTGGAGAGGAATGCTCAGGTTCCAACACCTACTCCACACAAGATCTTAGGACCCGGCATCGACGGGAGAGGAATCTTGATAGGCCCCCGAGCAACTCGCATGGGGACTGGCCTTTCCTGAGGCCACCAGATCGGGTCCCTGAGGTCCCCGTCGTAAGTCGAGAGCACCTGCCGCAACTCGAGAAAATCCTGGAAGTTCTCCCCTCCAGGCGAGATGAGGCCCATTTCCCCTGAGGCGACTCTAGGCTAATCACACCTAAACTCTGGAACTTCCAAAGAGTCCTTCACACCCTTGCTGCATCTCAAGAAGATCCCCAACATACCCGTCTCCACTCGAGAGGAAGCACGAGAGTCCCGCCCACATCCAGAGTAGCTCCGTTTCCGCCGCGTAGATCGAGAGGAGGGATCCTTTCCCTGCGTAGTCGGGAAAGAATTCCCGGCGTTCCCGTCGCATCTCAAGAGGAGGCGCTCTCCACAGGAAAGGCGAGAGGAACTCCAGGGTCGTGCCACCATTCCCAGAGTCCCCCAGATGTCTCAGTCCATTCCAGGGAAAACTGTTTTAACTGCATTGCCTCGACTTTCAAGCTGAGGATCGATTCACACCACGGTTGCTCGTGGGACAGCCAATGTGGGACACCTCGTGGGAAAGCCTCGTGGCAAAGACTCGATGGAAAGCCACTGATCCCTTGATCCACGAGAAGGGAAGATTGCACTGCTGCTACAGCTCGGGAGGAAAGCGCACGTGCATGGCCCGACTCGAGATGAGGACTGACTCGCCAGGGAGACTCCAGAAGTACCCCAAGATCCATGTCAGCACTGGAGAGGAATCCTCAGGTTTCGGACTGACACCACACAAGTTCTTAGGCACCAGCATCGACGGGAGAGGAATCCCGAGAGGCCCCCGAGCAACTCGCATGGGGACTGGCCTTTCCTGATGCCACCAGACCGGTCCCTGAGGTCCCCGTCATAAGTCAAGAGCACCTGCCGCAACTCGAGAAAATCCAGGAGGTTATCCCCTCCAGGAGAGATGAGGCCCATTTCCGCTGAGGCGTCTCGAGGCTAATCAAAACTACCCTCTGGAACTTCCAAAGGGTCCTGACACCCTAGGTGAAAGTCAAGAAGTTCCCCGACATACCCGTGTCCACTCGAGAGGAAGCGTGAGAGTCCCGCCCACATCCAGAGGAGCCCCGTTTCCGCCTCCTAGCTCGAGAGGAGGGATCCTCTCCCTGCGTAGTCGGGAAAGAATTCCCGGCATTCCCGTCGCATCTCAAGAGCAGGCGTTCTCTACAGGGAAGGCGAGAGGAACTCCAGGGTCGTGCCACCATTCCCAGAGTCCCCCAGATGTCTCGGTCCATTCCAGGGAAACCTGTTTTCGCTGCACTGCCTCCACTTTCAAGCCGAGGATCGACTCACACCACGGTGGCACGTGGGACAGCCCTGTGGGGAAAGCCTCGTGGGAAAGCCTCGTGGGAAAACCTCGAGGGAAAGCCCCTGATTCCTTGATCCACGTGAAGGGAAGATGCCACTGCTGCTACAGCTCGGGAGGAAAGCGCACGTGCATGCCCCCACTCGAGACGAGAGACTGACTCCCCTGGGGAAACTCCAGAAGTACCACCAAGATCCATGTCAGCACTGGAGAGGAATCCTCAGGTTCCGGCACCGACTCCACACAAGGTCTTAGGCCCCAGCATCGACGGGAGAGGAATCCGAGAGGCCCCCGAGTAACTCGCATGGGGACTGGCTTTCCTGAGGCCACCAGAGCGGGTTCCCTGAGGTCCCCGTTCGTAAGTCGAGAGCACCAGCCTGCAACTTGGGAAAATCCAGGAGGTTCTCCCCTCCAGGCGAGATGAGGCCCATTTCCGCTGAGGCGTCTCGAGGCTAATCACACCTAACCTCTGGAACTTCCAAAGGGACTTCACACCCTTGCTGCAACTCAAGAAGTTCCCCGACATACCCGTCTCCACTCGAGAGGAAGCACGAGAGTCCCGCCCATATCCAGAGGAGCCCCGTTTCCGCTTCCCTAGCTTGAGAGGAGGGATCCTTTCCACTGTGTGGTCGCAAAGAATTCCCGGCTTCCCGTCGCATCTCAAGAGGAGGAACTCTCCACAGGAAAGGTGAGAGGAACTCGAGGGTCAGTGGCCACCATTCCCAGAGGCCCCCAGATGTCTCAGTCCATTCCAGGGAAACCTGTTTTCCCTGCACTGCCTCGACGTTCAAGCCGAGGATCGACTCACACCACGGTGGCACGTGGGACAGCCCTGTGGGAAAGCCTCGTGGGAAAGTCTCGTGGGAAAGCCTCGAGGGAAAGCCACAGATCCCTTGATCCACCGCGAAGGGAAAGCGTGACACTGCTGCTACAGCTCGGGAGGAAATCGCACGTGCATGCCCCCACTCGAGACGAGGACTGACTCTCCCTGGGGAGACTCCAGAAGTACCCCAAGATCCATGTCAGCACTGGAGAGGAATGCCTCAGGTTCCAACACCTACTCCACACAAGATCTTAGGACCGGGCATCGACGGGAGAGGAATCTTGATAGGCCCCCGAGCAACTCGCATGGGGACTGGCCTTTCCTGAGGCCACCAGATCGGGTCCCTGAGGTCCCCGTCGTAAGTCGAGAGCACCTGCCACAACTCGAGAAAATCCTGGAAGTTCTCCCCTCCAGGCGAGATGAGGCCCATTTCCCCTGAGGCGACTCTGAGGCTAATCACACCTAAACTCTGGAACTTCCAAAGAGTCCTTCACACCCTTGCTGCATCTCAAGAAGTCCCCCAACATACCCGTCTCCACTCGAGAGGAAGCACGAGAGTCCCGCCCACATCCAGAGTAGCTCCGTTTCCGTCCGCGTAGATCGAGAGGAGGGATCCTTTCCCTGCGTAGTCGGGAAAGAATTCCCGGCGTTCCCGTCGCATCTCAAGAGGAGGCGCTCTCCACAGGAAAGGCGAGAGGAACTCCAGGGTCGTGCCACCATTCCAGAGTCCCCCAGATGTCTCAGTCCATTCCAGGGAAAACCTGTTTTAACTGCCATTGCCTCGAACTTTCAAGCCTGAGGATCGATTCACACCACGGTTGCTCGTGGGACAGCAATGTGGGACACCTCGTGGGAAAGCCTCGTGGCAAAGACTCGATGGAAAGCCACTGATCCCTTGATCCAGAGAAGGGAAGATTGCCACTGCTGCTACAGCTCGGAGGAAAGCGCACGTGCATGGCCCGACTCGAGATGAGGACTGACTCGCCAGGGAGACTCCAGAAGTACCGCCAAGATCCATGTCAGCACTGGAGAGGAATCCTCAGGTTTCGGACTGACACCACACAAGTCTTAGGCACCAGCATCGACGGGAGAGGAATCCCGAGAGGCCCCGAGCAACTCGCATGGGGACTGGCCTTTCCTGATGCCACCAGAACGGTCCCTGAGGTCCCCGTCGTAAGTCAAGAGCACCTGCCGCAACTCGAGAAAATCCAGGAGGTTATCCCCTCCAGGAGAGATGAGGCGCTGCTATTTCGCGCTGAGGCATCTCGGGCTAATCAAAAAATTATCTCTCTGCC
>NW_017212830.1:0-16195 GCF_001704415.2 Capra hircus | reverse complement strand
TCTGTACCAGCTTACCAGAAGACAAACAAACAAACAACAAATTATCGTAAGCTTAAAAAAAGTATATTCCATATATCTTGAAGTAGCAGTATTTCTGCAAAGGCATCAGTGTGAAACCATAGAGGACATGGTTAAAACCTGATTAAATAGAAATTGACAATGTAATCTGGTCACTGCTGCGACTTGAAATGCTTTAAATATGATAACTGGAATTATAACTGACAGCATTTGACCAGGACATATCAGATTTTCACGGATGTCACATAATTTCTAGGATATCTATATTAGGAACTGAAGAATCTTGAACCTAGGAAAGAAAACAACAGTCTCAAAGGCCCTTGCTGAATCATCTATCAGCAAGGAATGTCTTTGCAAGGATCGCAAAGTGAAGGGAAAATACACCGACCTGCTCTGCAACTTCGGTCCTCTGAGCAGATCTGGAGGTCTCCCTTGTTATAAGCTAACCTGTTCTTCCAAATAGAGGTTTGCAACACAAAACAAGTGGCCGCCTATTCTTCCCCGAAGGAGGCTCTCTTCCCCACATCCTGCGAACTCCCTTTCCAGCCTCCTGGAAAAGCGCTTCTTGCAGTTCCTTTCAGAAAATCCTATGGACGGAGAAGCCTGGTAGGCTGCAGTCCGTGGGGTCGCTGAGGGTCGGACACGACTGAGCGACTGCACTTTCATTTTCACTTTCATGCATTGGAGAAGGCAATGGCAACCCACTTACTGTTCTTGCCTGGAGAATCCCAGGGACGGGGGAGCCTAGTGGGCTACCGTCTATGGCGTCGCACAGAGTGAACACGACTGAAGCAACTTACAGCAGCAGCAGCAGCAGTTCCTTTCTTAGGGGCAGTTATCCCTGAGATTGGACCTGGAAAGGCAGAGCCACCTCCACACACACGTCTTTTCTGTCCCTTTCCTCTGGAGGAGAGCTCTAGTGAGCCTAGGTCTGTCAGGAAAATTCTTGGCTTTGACGGATCACACCCGGTGTGTGAACCTGCATACCCGACCTAGGGGCCACAGGGCACCTGTTTTGCTCGAGTGGGTCCTGGAGGGTGCAGCATAGCAAGAGCTTAAAAATCCATCCAATTTGTCTTTTTTTTTTACCTGCGAGAGAACGAGTTTGCTCCACCTCCACCCTTTGGCAGTGTGGAGGGAAGAGGGCACCACCCTCTCCCAAAGGGACATAGGGCCTACCAGGAAGAAAGGCCCCTTGAGGAGCTGAGCCAGGTAGGCAGCCAGTGATGTCAAGCACACTCCCGCTGTTTGCTTCCTTATGGAATTTAGTCTCCTCTCTAGGTTAAGAGAACAAAGTTTTCTTAGAATGCAATTTTTGATAACAGACTATGGATTTCTTTACCTTTCAGACTATGAGTTTCTTTACCTTTCATTGATTTATAATTGTTTTCATCATCTGTTTTTTTACTTCGGTAAAGTAAATAAGCCTTATTTAAGATTTTGGTACATGTAGGATGGACTAAGCTTTCCCCACTCTTGCAAGTTCCCTTAACCCTTCAGATTCTTCTCGTGGGACCAAGATCTCACTTTCCTCCAGAGGGACAATCCAAGCTTTTATTAGTTGATCTGCCCCTGACATCAGAGTCCATTTGAGCACGAGTTGGCCTATAATTTAGGCATGAAACTATGACTACATAAAGAAAAGGTGACTTTATGATTCAGGGATGGCCATGATATGCCTTGCACTTCAGAGAAAATGGGTTAAAATGATTTTTTTTTTCTTCAAAACTGCACAGCCAGTTCTTTCAGCATATGCAATTGAAAACATCTAGTCATTAGGTCAGTTTTCATTCCAATCCCAAAGAAAGGCAATGACAAAGAATATTCAAGCTGCTGCACAATTGCACTCATCTCACACACTAGTAAAGTAATGCTCAAAATTCTCCAAGTTCACATGAACTGTGAACTTCCAAATGTTCAAGAGGGATTTAAAAAAATGCAGAGAAACCAGAGATCAAACTGCCAACATCCACTGGATCATTGAAAAAGCAAGAGAGTTCCAGAAAAAAAGACATCTATTTCTGCTTTATTGACTATGCCAAAGCCTTTGACTGTGTGGATCACAATAAACTGGGAAAAATTCTGAAAGAGATGGGAATACCAGACCACCTGACCTGTCTCTTGAGAAACCTGTATGCAGGTCAGGAAGAAACAGTTCGAACTGGACATGGAACAACAGACTGGTTCTAAATAGGAAAAGGAATATGTCAAGGCTGTATATTGTCACCCTGCTTATTTAACTTATATGCAGAGTACATCATGAGAAACACTGGGCTGGAGGAAGCACACGCTGGAATCCAGATTGCTGGGAGAAATATCAAGAATCTCAGATATGCAGATGACACCACCCTTATGGCAGAAAGTGAAGAAGAACTAAAGAGTCTCCTGATGAAAGTGAAAGAGGAGAGTGAAAAAGTTAGCTTAAAGCTCAGCATTCAGAAAACTAAAATCATTGCATCCAGTCTCATCACTTCATGGCAAATAGATGGGAAAACATTGGAAACAGCAGCAGACTATTTTGGGGGCTTGGAAATCACTGCAGGTGATGGCTGCCTCCATGAACTTAAAACATATTTATGACTTGGAAGAAAAGTGATGACCAAACTAGACAGCATATTAAAAAGCCGAGACGTTGCTTTGCCAACAAAGATCCATCCAGTCAAGGCTATGGTTTTTCCATATGTCATGGATGGATATGAAAGATGTACTATAAAGAAAGTGACAGCTGAAAATTGGATGCTTTTGAACTGTGGTGTTGGAGAAGATGCTTGTAGGTCGCTTAGACTACAAGGAGACGCAACCACTCCATCCTAAAGGAAATCAGGTCTGAATATACATTGGAAGGACTAATACTGAACCTGAAACTCCAATACTTTGGCCACTTGATGTGAAGAGCTGACTCACTTGGAAGTTGCTTTGATTTGCCTGTGAGTGTGGGAGCCCTCCCTGGGCAAAGGGCCTCAGGGGTCATTGCCACTGAATCACGACCTCCAAGCAAGCGCATTCCAGCTGTGTGACATTCAGGAAGCAGGAGACTGGGAAAACTATCTTCCTTAGAGGAAGGAAAGTCATCCACAGAGAGTGTGTTTTCAGGCCTCTCTTTGCAGCAAGTGTTTTGCTTCTCAGACATCAGAGCTGCAGGCTTGCTCTGAGGGCCTCAATTGCAGAGTCAGGGCTGTGTGTCTCACTGCACTTTCCAAGCATTGCAGACACATTCCTAGGTTGGAGCAGTGCTTCCCATGAGAAAGAAGCCTCGGGAGTGTGTCTGAGCGGGCTGAGTGCCATGCTAGGGTCACCTAGTCGAGGGCACCTTGCACATCCAATGGGCCCCAGGCGAGTAGCTATGGACCGGCCCTTCGGTTGAGACATCCCAAAGCAGGGAACAAAGCTAGCTCTGTCAGAAGGAGGAAAACAGCAATGGGATGGATTTTCAAGCAGTTGCTAAGTCACACCACGTTAGGGCTCCCCGGGAAAGAAATGCGAATTTTGGCCTCTAGGCCCAGTATCCAGATGTGTGCACAGGATATTTTCCCCACAGGATCAAGAATGTTCCAGACAGACCTAAGCTCACTAGCTCTCTCCTGCAGAGGAAATGAAATATTGTTGCTGAACCACGATGCTTGGATAGAGGAGGCTTAAGGGAGAAGTCAATCCTGATGGAGTAGGAGTTCAGAGACCTTTTATTAACGTTGAAGATAACATTTAGCAGAAGGTTTTGAAGAGAGACCTCAAGGTTGCATGCCTTATATAAGAAATTCTTGTAAGTCTCCTTGGGGACCCTTGAACTTCTTGAAACCTGCCTTGGCAAGACTCTCTCAGAAACATGATTGAACAGCCGTTTGGAGCTTCCTTTGACTTTCCCTGGGAGGGAGGGAGCCCTCCCTGAGCACAGGGCCTCAGGGGCCATGGCCAATGAAAAATAATCTCCCAGCAAGTGCTTTTCAGCCCTGTGTGACTCTCAGCCCACAGGAGGCTGAGAAAACTCTCTTCCTTGGAGGAAGGAAAGGCAGCCCAGAGTGTTCTTTTAAGTGTTTGCTTGTTGAAGACCTGGGCAGGACTGCTCTCACCTAGCAAGGCCAGGAAACTGCAGGGAGACACAAGCCCTGATTCTGGCATTGAGTCTGTTGGAACAGGCCTGCAGGTCTTCTGTCTAACAAGCCAAACACTTGCTGCAAGATACAGGCCTGAAAACACACTCTTGGGCTGCCTTTCCTTCCTCCAAGGAAGAGAGTTTTCTCAGCCTCCTGTGGGCTGAGAGTCACACAGGGCTGAAAAGCACTTGCTGGGAGATTATTTTTCATTGGCCATGGCCCCTGAGGCCCTGTGCTCAGGGAGGGCTCCCTCCCTCCCAGGGAAAGTCAAAGGAAGCTCCAAACGGCTGTTCAATCATGTTTCTGAGAGAGTCATTGCCAAGGCAGGTTTCTAAGAAGTTCAAGGGTCCCCAAGGAGAGAGGGGTCTAGAATTCTCAAGGAGGAAGAAAGGACAAACTGTTTTTCCCTCTACATTCCTTAGGATTATATAACAATCATGCATCCTTCTTGAGGACGGTCTCTGGAAAAAACCTTCTGGCTAATCCTGTTATCTTAAAATGTCAATTATGGGAGTAGGTCTAGTGAGTCTTTACAACCTCCAGACATTCTTTTGTTCGTTGTCATAACTTATTGGAGAGTATATAACTCCATTACTAACACTAGCAAGGGGGTACGCTTTCTGCCCCTTGTGATGTCTCTGTCAGAAGCTTTCTCTATCTCCTTTATCCTTTAATAAAACTCTATTGCACAAAAGCTCTGAGCAATCAAGCCTCGTCTTGGGCCCTGGATTGAATTCTTCTCCTCCATAAGCCAAGAATCCCAGCATCTTTTCGTGGTTCAGCAACAATATTTCATTTCCTCTGCAGGAGAGAGCTAGTGAGCTTAGGTCTGTCTGGAACATTCTTGGATCCTGTGGGGAAAATATCCTGTGCACACATCTGGATACTGGCCTAGAGGCCAAAATTTGCATTTCTTTCCCAGGGAGCCCTAACGTGGTGTGACTTAGCAACTGCTTGAAAATCCATCCCATTGCTGTTTTCCTCCTTCTGACAGAGCTAGCTTTGTTCCCTGCTTTGGATATCTCAACCGAAGGGCCGGTCCATAGCTACTCGCCTGGGGCCCATTGGATGTGCAAGGTGCCTTGACTAAGTGACCCTAGCATGGCACTCAGCCCGCTCAGACACACTCCCGAGGCTTCTTTCTCATGGGAAGCACTGCTCCAACCTAGGAATGTGTCTGCAATGCTTGGAAAGTGCAGTGAGACACACAGCCCTGACTCTGCAATTGAGGCCCTCAGAGCAAGCCTGCAGCTCTGATGTCTGAGAAGCAAAACACTTGCTGCAAAGAAGAGGCCTGAAAACACCACTCTCTGTGGATGACTTTCCTTCCTCTAAGGAAGATAGTTTTCCCAGTCTCCTGCTTCCTGAATGTCACACAGCTGGAATGTGCTTGCTTGGAGGTCGTGATTCAGTGGCAATGACCCCTGAGGCCCTTTGCCCAGGGAGGGCTCCCACACTCACAGGCAAATCAAAGCAACTTCCAAGTGAGTCAGCTCTTCACATCAAATGGCCAAAGTATTGGAGTTTCAGGTTCAGTATTAGTCGCTTCCAATGTATATTCAGACCTGATTTCCTTTAGGATGGAGTGGTTGCGTCTCCTTGTAGTCTAAGCGACCTACAAGCATCTTCTCCAACACCACAGTTCAAAAGCATCCAATTTTCAGCTGTCACTTTCTTTATAGTACATCTTTCATATCCATCCATGACATATGGAAAAACCATAGCCTTGACTGGATGGATCTTTGTTGGCAAAGCAACGTCTCGGCGTTTTAATATGCTGTCTAGTTTGGTCATCACTTTTCTTCCCAAGTCAGTAAATATGTTTTAAGTTCATGGAGGCAGCCATCACCTGCAGTGATTTCCAAGCCCCCAGAAATAGTCTGCTGCTGTTTCCAATGTTTTCCCATCTATTTGCCATGAAGTGATGAGACTGGATGCAATGATTTTAGTTTTCTGAATGCTGAGCTTTAAGCTAACTTTTTCACTCTCCTCTTTCACTTTCATCAGGAGACTCTTTAGTTCTTATACACTTTCTGCCATAAGGGTGGTGTCGTCTGCATATCTGAGATTCTTGATATTTCTCCCCAGCAATCTGGATTCCAGCGTGTGCTTCCTCCAGCCCAGTGTTTCTCATGATGTACTCTGCGTATAAGTTAAATAAGCAGGGTGACAATATACAGCCTTGACATATTCCTATTTAGAACCAGTCTGTTGTTCCATGTCCAGTTCGAACTGTTTCTTCCTGACCTGCATACAGGTTTCTCAAGAGACAGGTCAGGTGGTCTGGTATTCCCATCTCTTTCAGAATTTTTCCCAGTTTACTGTGATCCACACAGTCAAAGGCTTTGGCATAGTCAATAAAGCAGAAATAGATGTCTTTTTTTCTGGAACTCTCTTGCTTTTTCAATGATCCAGTGGATGTTGGCAGTTTGATCTCTGGTTTCTCTGCATTTTTTTAAATCCCTCTTGAACATTTGGAAGTTCACAGTTCATGTGAACTTGGAGAATTTTGAGCATTACTTTACTAGTGTGTGAGATGAGTGCAATTGTGCAGCAGCTTGAATATTCTTTGTCATTGCCTTTCTTTGGGATTGGAATGAAAACTGACCTAAATGACTAGGTGTTTTCAATTGCATATGCTGAAAGAACTGGCTGTGCAGTTTTGAAGAAAAAAAAATCATTTTAACCCATTTTCTCTGAAGTGCAAGGCATATCATGGCCATCCCTGAATCATAAAGTCACCTTTTCTTTATGTAGTCATAGTTTCATGCCTAAATTATAGGCCAACTCATGCTCAAATGGACTCTGATGTCAGGGGCAGATCAACTAATAAAAAGCTTGGATTGTCCCTCTGGAGGAAAGTGAGATCTTGGTCCCACAAGAAGAATCTGAAGGGTTAAGGGAACTTGCAAGAGTGGGGAAAGCTTAGTCCATCCTACATGTACCAAAAATCTTAAATAAGGCTTATTTACTTTACCGAAGTAAAAAAACAGATGATGAAAACAATTATAAATCAATGAAAGGTAAAGAAACTCATAGTCTGTTATCAAAAATTGCATTCTAAGAAAACTTTGTGCTCTTAACCTAGAGAGGAGACTAAATTCCATCTGGTACCAGCTTACCAGAAGACAAACAAACAAACAAACAAATTATCAGTAAGCCTTAAAAAAAGTATATTCCATATATCTTGAAGTAGCAGTATTTCTGCAAAGGCATCAGTGTGAAACCATAGAGGACATAGTTAAAACCTGATTAAATAGAAATTGACAATGTAATCTGGTCACTGCTGCGACTTGAAATGCTTTAATATGATAACTGGAATTATAACTGACAGCATTTGACCAGGACATATCAGATTTTCACGGATGTCAGATAATTTCTAGGATATCTATATTAGGAACTGAAGGAATCTTTGAACCTAGGAAAGAAAACAACAGTCTCAAAGGCCCTTGCTGAATCATCTATCAGCAAGGAATGTCTTTGCAAGGATCGCAAAGTGAAGGGAAAATACACCGACCTGCCTCTGCAACTTCGGTCCTCTGAGCAGATCTGGAGGTCTCCCTTTGTATAAGCTAACCTGTTCCTTCCAAATAGAGGTTTGCAACACAAAACAAGTGGCCGCCTATTCTTCCCCGAAGGAGGCTCTCTTTCCCCACATCCTGCGAACTCCCTTTCCCAGCCTCCTGGAAAAGCGCTTCTTGCAGTTCCTTTCAGAAAATCCTATGGACGGAGAAGCCTGGTAGGCTGCAGTCCGTGGGGTCGCTGAGGGTCGGACACGACTGAGCGACTGCACTTTCATTTTCACTTTCATGCATTGGAGAAGGCAATGGCAACCCACTTACTGTTCTTGCCTGGAGAATCCCAGGGACGGGGGAGCCTAGTGGGCTACCGTCTATGGCGTCGCACAGAGTTGAACACTGACTGAAGCAACTTAACAGCAGCAGCAGCAGCAGTTTCCTTTCTTAGGGGCAGTTATCCCTGAGATTGGGACCTGGAAAGGCAGAGCCACCTCCACACACACGTCTTTTCTGTCCCCTTTCCTCTGGAGGAGAGCTCTAGTGAGCCTAGGTCTGTCAGGAAAATTGCTTGGCTTTGACGGGATCACACCCGGTGTGTGAACCTGCATACCCGACCTAGGGGCCACAGGGCACCTGTTTTGCTCGAGTGGGTCCTGGAGGGGTGCAGCATAGCAAGAGCTTAAAAATCCATCCAATTTGTCTTTTTTTTTTACCTCAGAGAGAACGAGTTTGCTCCACCTCCACCCTTTGGCAGTGTGGAGGGAAGAGGGCACCACCCTCTCCCAAAGGGGACATAGGGCCTACCAGGAGAGAAAGGCCCCTTGAGGAGCTGAGCCCAGGTAGGCAGCCAGTGATGTCAAGCACACTCCCGCTGCTTGCTTCTTCATGGGCACTCCCACGATCTGCTAGGAATGTCTTTGCAAGGATCTCAAAGGGAAGGGAAGATACATGGCCCTGTCTCTGGAACTTCAGTCCTCTGAGCAGATCTGGAGGTCTTGAGTTGTATAAGCAAACCTGTTCCTTCCAAATAGAGGCTTGCAAACACACGCCCGGTGGTTGCCTCTTCTTCCCCGAAGAAGTCTTTCTTTCCCACATGCTGCGAACTCCCTGTCCCAACCTCCAAGAATAGCGCTTCTTGCCATTCCTTTCTTTAGAGGCAGTTATCCCTGAGTCTGGGGCCGTAGGGAGTAGCCCCACACTCACAGGGAAAGGCAAAGACTCCTCCATACATCTCCTCTATCCCCTTTGCTCCGGAGGAGAGCTCTAGTGAGCCTAGGTCTTTCAGGAAAATTCTTGGCTTGGACAGGATCTCACCCTGTTTGTGAACCTGCATACCCAACCAGGGGCCACAGAGCACCTATTTCAGTAAAGTGGGCCCTGAAAGGGTGCAGCCTAGCAAGAGCTTGAAAATCCATTCAATTGCTGTTTTTGTACCTCTGACAGAGCGAGCTTGGCTCCACCCTTTGGCAGTGAGGAGAAAAGAGGCATGACACCCTCCCCAAGGGGACATGGGGCCTACTTCGAGAGGAAGCTGCAACTCGAGAAAATCCAGGAGGTTCTCCCCTCCAGGCGAGATGAGGCCCATTTCCGCTGAGGCGTCTCGAGGCTAACCACAACTAACCTCTGGAACTTCGAAAGGGTCCTTCACACCCTTGCTGCAAGTCAAGAAGTTCTCCGACATACCCATCTCCACTCGAGAGGAAGGACGAGGGTCCCACCCACATCCAGCGGAGCCCCGTTTCCGCCTCGTAGCTCGAGAAGAGGGATCCTTTCCCTTCATCGTCGGGAAAGAATTCCCGGGCTTCCCGTCGCATCTCAAGAGGAGGCACTCTCCACAGGAAAGGCGAGAGGAACTCCAGGGCCTTGCCAGCATTCCAAGAGTCCCCCAGATGTCTCCGTCCATTCCAGAAGAACCTGCTTTCCCTTCACTGCCTCGACGTTCACGCCGAGGATAGACTCACACCACCGTGACATGTGGGACAGCCCTGTTCGAAAGCCTCGTGGGAAAGCCTCGATGCAAAGCGACTGATCCCTTGAACCACATGTCGGCACGCGTGACACTGCTGCTACAGCTTGTGAGGAAATCGCAGGTGCATGCCCCCACACGAGATGAGGACTGACTCCCCTGGTGAGACTCCAGAAGTATGGAAAGATTCATGTCAAGCACTGGAGAGGCATCCTCAGGGTCTGGCCCCGACTCCACACAAGGTCTTAGGCACCGGCATCGATGGGAGAGGAATCCCTATAGGCCCCATGGTAACTCGCATGGGGACTGGCCTTTCCTGAGGCCACCAGAGCGAGTCCCTGAGGTCCCGTCGTAACTCGAGAGCACCTACCACAACTCGGTAAAATCCAGGAAGGTTCTCCCCTCCAGGCGAGATGAGGCCCATTTCCGCTGAGGTGTCTCGAGGCTAATCACAACTAACCTGTGGAACTTCCAAAGGGTCCTTCACACCCTTGCTGCCAACTCAAGAAGTTCCCCGACAAACCCGTCTTCACTCGAGAGGAAGCACGGGGGTCCCGCCCACATCCAGAGGAGCCCCATTTCCGCCTCGTAGGTCGAAATGAGGGATCCTTTCCCTGCTTCATCGGGAAAGGATTCCCGCCGTTCCCGCCGCATCTCAAGAGGTGGCGCTCTCAACAGGAAAAGGCGAGAGGAACTCCAGGGTCGTGCCAACATTACAAGAGTCCCCCAGATGTCTCAGTCCATTACAGGGAAACCTGTTTTCCCTGCACTGCCTCGACATTCACGCGGAGGATTGACTCACACTACGGTGGCACGTGGGACACCCCTGTTGGAAAGCCTCGTGGGAAAGCCTCGAGGGAAAGCCACAGATCCTTTGATCCATGCGAATGGAAGCGTTACACTGCTGCTACCTCTCGGAAGGAAAGCGCACGTGAATGACCCCACTCGAGCCGAGGACTGACTCCCCCAGGGCAGACTCCAGAAGTACCCCTAGATGCATGTCAGCCCTGGAGAGGAATCCTCAGGTTCTGAACACAACTCCACAAAAAGGTCTTAGGCCCTGGCATCGACGGGAGAGGAATCCTGATAGGACCCCTAGCAACTCGCATGGCGACTGGCCTTTCTTGAGGCAACCAGAGCGGGTCCCTGAGGTCCCTGTTGTAACTCGATAGCACCTGCCACAACTCGAGGAAAATCCAGGAGGTTCTCCCCTTCAGGCGAGATGAGGCCCATTTCCGCTGAGGCGTCTTGAGGCTAAACACACCTAACCTCTGGAACTTCCAAAGGGTCCTTCCCACACTTGCTGCAACTCAAGAAGTTCCCCGACATACCCGTCTCCACTCGAAGAGGAAGCACAAGAATCCCGCCCACATCCAGAGGAGCCTGGCTTCCACCTCGTAGCTCTAGATGACGGATTCTTTTCCAGCTTCTTCTGGAAAGAATTCCCGGCTTTCCCGTCGCAACTCAAGAGGAGGCGCTCTCAACAGGAAAAGCGAGAGAAACCCCAGTGGTCGTGCCAAAATTCCAAGGGACCCCCAGATGTCAGTCCATTCCAGAGGAACTTGCTTTCCCTGCACTGGCCTCTACTTTCACGCCGAGGATCCACTCACTACACCATGGAACGTGGGTCAGCCCTGTGGGAAAGCCTCGTGGGAAAAGCCTCGAGGGAAAGCCACAGATCCCTTGATCCACGCGACGGGAAGTGTGACACTGCTGCTACAGTTCCTGAGGAGAGCTCACGTGCATGCCCCCACATGAGATGAGCACAGACTCCCCAGGGGAAACTCCAGAAGTAAGCCAAGATCCATGTCAGCACTGAAGAGGAATCCTCAGGTTCCAGCCCCGACTCCACAAAAGGTCTTAGGCCCCGACATCGACGCGGAGAGGAATCCTGAAAGGCGCCCTTGCAACTCCCATGGGCACTGGCCTTGCCTGAGGCCACCAGAGCGGGTCCCTGAGGTCCCTGTCGTAACTCGAGAGACCCTGCCCAACTCTAGAAAATCCAGGAGGTTCTCCCTCCAGGCGAGATAAGGCCCATTTCCTCTGAGGCGTCTGGAGGCTCATCACACCTAAATTCTGGAAATTCAAAAGGGTCCTTGCTGCAACTCAAGAAGTTCCTCGACATACACGTCTCTACTCGAGAGGAAGCACGAGGGTCCCGCCCACATCCAGAGGAGACGCCGTTTAGGTATCGAAGCTCGAGATGAGGGATCCTTTCCCTGCTTGGTCAGGAAATAATACACGCCATTCCGCTCGGCATTTCAAGGGGAAGCACTCTCCACAGGAAAGGCGAGACGAACTCCAGGGTCGAGCCACCATTCACAGAGTCACCCAGATGTCTCAGTCCATTCCAGAGGAAACTGTTTTCCCTGCACTGCCTCGAATTTCACGGCGAGGATCGACTCAAACCACGGTGGCACGTGGGATAGCCCTGTGGGAAAGCCTCGTGGGAAATCCTCTTGGGAAAGCCTCGAGGGAAAGCCACAGATCCATTGATCCACGCGAAGGGACGCATGACACTGCTGCTACATCTCGGGAGGAAAGCGCACGTGCATGCCCCCACTCGAGACAAGGACTGACACCCTGGGGAGATTCCAGATGTATCCCAAGATCCATGTAAGCACTGGGAGAGGAATCCTCAGGTTCTGGCACCATCTCCACACAAGGTCTTAGGCCCCGGCATCGACGGGAGAGGAATCCCGAGAGGCCCCCGAGCAATTCGCATGGGGACTGGTCTTTCCTGAGCCACCAGAGCAGGTCCCTGAGGTCCCGGTCGTAAGTTGTGAGGCACCTGCCTCAACTGGAGAAAATCCAGGTGGTTCTTCCCTCCAGGCGAGATGAGGCCCATTTCCGCTGAGCCATATCCAGGCTAATCACACCTAACCCGTGGAACTTCCAAAGGGTCCTTCACATCCTTGCTGCAACTCAAGAAGCTCCCTGACATACTCGTCTCCAGTGGAGAGGAAGCACGAGAGTCCCGCTCACATCTAGAGGAGCCCCGTTTCGGCCTCCTAGATCGAGAGGAGGGATCCTTTCCTGCGTGGTCGGGAAAGAATTCCCGGCGTTCCCGTCGCATCTCAAGAGGAGGCGCTCTCCACAGGAAAGGCGAGAGGGAATCCAGGTTCGTGCCACCCATTCCCAGAGTCAGCCAGATGTCTCTGTCCATTCCAGGGAAACCTGTTTTCCTGCAATGCCTCGAGTTTCAAGCCGAGGATCGACTCAACCATGGTGGCACGTGGGACAGCACTGTGGGAAAGGCCCGTGGGAAAGCCTCGTGGGAAAGGCTCGTGGGAAAGCCTCTAGGGAAAGGCACTGATCCCTTGATCCACGCGAAGGGAACGTATCACTGCTGCTAGAGCTCGGGAGGAAAGCGCACGTGGCATGCCCCCACTCGAGCCGAGGACTGACTCCCCTGGGGAGACTCCAGAAGTACCCCAAGATCCATGTCAGCACTGGAGAGGAATCCTCAGGTTCCGGCACCGACTCCACACAAGGTCTTAGGCCCCAGCATCGACAGGAGACGGAATTCCGAGAGGCCCCCGAGCAACTCGCATGGGGACTGGCCTTTCCTGAGGCCACCAGAGCGGTCCGAGGTCCCCGTCGTAAGTCAAGAGCACCTTCCGCAACCCGAGAAAATTCAGGAGGTTTCTCGCATCCAGGCGAGATGAGGCCCATTTCCGCTGAGGCGTCTCGAGGCTAATCACCACCTAACCTCTGGAACTTCCGAAGGGTCATTCACACACTTGCTGCAACTCAAGAAGTTCCCCGACATACCCGTCTCCACTCGAGTGGAAGCACGAGAGTACCGCCCACATCCAGAGGAACCCCCGTTTCCGCCTCCAGCTCGAGAGGAGGGATCCTTTCCCTGCGTGGTGGGGAAAGAATTCCCGGCATTCCCGTCGCATCTCAAGAGGAGGCGCTCTCCACAGGAAAGGCGAGAGGAACTCCAGGGTCGGGCCACCATTCCCAGAGTCCCCCAGATGTGTCAGTCCATTCCAGGGAACCTGTTTTCCCTGCACTGCTTCGACTTTCAAGCCGAGGATCGACTCACACCACGGTGGGACGTGGGACAGCCCTGTGGGAAAGCCTCGTGGAAAGCCTCGTGGGAAAGCCAGGGAAAGACACAGATCCCTTGATCCTCGAGAAAGGAAGCGTGACACTGCTGCTACAGCTCGGAGGAAAGCGCACGTGCATGCCCCCACTCGAGACGAGGACTGACTCCCCTTGGGAGACTCCAGAAGACCCCAAGATCCACGTCTCCCGGGGTCCAGCCCGGTGGATCCAGGGAATTCGAAGGGTGGACGGCGTTGGCGTGGAAAGACTTGTTTATTAATGTAAGATTAGATTAAGAAACTATAGTGTAATAAGAAGATTAAGTGGAGGAAGAGGGCTGAATAGCTTGGTTTAGCGGAAGGCCAATAAAATTCCAGACAAGGAATTTGCACCATCTACCTTGGGCCACCGGTGCCCGCTTGAATATCTAAGGGTGCCTTGCCTTAAGCTCCCTTTCCTGCGGGTCTTAACAGCCGGGGCAAGTAAGTAGACCTGGCGAGCCTCCGCGCCCCCAGATGGAGATTCAGCCTGAAGTTAAAAGTAAAGAGCAGAGAGAGGGAAGGGGAGAGAAGAAGAGAGAGAGAGAGACATGGGGTGAGCCAGAATCCCAAGAAACCAGGCCCGAGAGACTAGTTCGAGAAACCGGTCTGATCCTTTATTGTTCAGAAGGCCTTTTATACTTTTGATAAAACATGGAGATCAATGGGTAACACAGAATTATGTGGCGTTCGCAGCCCAGACTCTTTCTATACATCATTTTGTATACAAAAGGTCTCAGGTGATTTACATTATCTTCTGGGCCAAGAGCCTTGTTAACATTTTTTAGCTTCTCTTCCTTAATGAATGTTAATTTTGTTTCCCCCTGAAGTGTTTTTCTTTAATCTGCATTTCCTTAAAGCATTAAAGTTAGATCTCTATAGGACAAAAGGTGCAGTGGGATATAACAAAGAAGGTACTTAACTCGAAGATCTAATGTTGCTAATACCAGGTCTACTACTTGTTTTTCTATATACCAACTATATCTAAAAATAAAGGATATGAAAATTTGGCAGCAAGCATTGACTCAACAAATGAAACTTTTAATCAGTCCTATTCTAAAGATTTTGACTCTTCGGAAGCCCCTACATTCCTAGGATGTTTTAAGCTTCCTGTGCCTCCTGCGGTCAGGAGGCCTCAAACAATCACACTCGCAGAGTCCTGCAGGCAGGCTAGAAAGCCATCGAAGGGGTTTTTGGATTGAAACACTCTTTCAAATGCAGAAGACTAAAGCCCTGAATTGACTTTTTCCAGAAAATGTCAGAAGAGTGGAAAAGCAGAGCACAAAAAGCCGGCAGATTTTTGTTGGGGTACATGCTTAGGAATTTCCAGAGGGGTCCCTGAAGTCTGAGCACGCCTTGCGTATGTCAGTTTCCTTCCTCATGACCTTGTCACGGGCGGGATTCCTCACACTGGCTTCCGGCATCTCCCCCTTCTTTATTATTTTTTAAAAAAATTAGGTGCAGTTCAGTCGCGAGATTCTGAATGCTCTGCCGAAGAGTCCTGACAACACAAGGAAGCACGATTACAAGGAGCAGGATTATGGCACCCACAGCAGCATAGCTAGAAACAGTAGTCAGAAGAGTTTTTCCAGAAATGAAGTCAGAGAAGGTGTGGAAAAAGTCATTGGCTTCTCCTGCGGCAGTAAAATCTAATCGAGAGTGTTCCAAGGTCTGAATCTGATTATGAAGTTTCCCTAAGTCTAAACTAATATCTGAGCTGTTCCAAACACCTAAAAATATGATTTTTGACTCTCTCCATTCAAAATCTGTCTCATTTACTTTCAGGGATGTAACACATATCCACCGGTAATCAGCATGACATGAAAGAGCCATTTTCACTTTCAGACTCTGTAATTCAGTCCCAATATGCATTACTGCTTCTTCTAAGGCATCAACCCTTATTTCTAGCTTCCTATCTATAATTTCCTGGGTTGCCAGCGTTAAAGAAACATTTTTGGATACGGTATCAACATATTGGGCAGTATGCACTTGTTGAGACAATGACAATGCCGCCACAGTAACAGAAGTAATTGCAGTTATCAAGCCGATATTTCCCAAAAACAAGTAAGCCCACAAACCGTCGTGTCCGCATTAAATCTTGTAGCCGTTGCAGTACAGCTAGGCCATGGTTATCATACCAATACGTGGCTACAGTTACAGGTACCATGAGATAGGACGGACGTTTTAAAACCATGAAAGAGCAAATTTTATATTGAGGAGTTAAACAGGATGAAAGCATACATTGTTCACAAGACACTACATGGGTCCACCTGTATAATTCAATTGTATGTTAAGTCTTTCAGAATCATTAGTGAAAAGAAAAAACATAAGGAGAGGGTAAACAAGCTAAAAATAGAGTAGGTAGAGGTATTCTTGGTCGGATTAAAATAATAGGGGCGGTGGCTGCAAGGGCTCTCCAAATTTCTGGCTGCCAAAGGGTTTTACCTCTAGTCGTATAAGACAGCATAGGGGGTACAAATTGGTTATGATGCTGTCTGGTGGCACTAAACG
>NW_017212829.1:0-16196 GCF_001704415.2 Capra hircus | reverse complement strand
GAGTCGGACGGTATGTCGCGAACTTCTTGAGTTGCAGCAAGGGTGTGGAAGGACCCTTTGGAAGTTCCAGATGTTAGATGTGATTAGCATCCAGACGCCTCAGCGGAAATGGGCCTCATCTCGCCTGGAGGGTAGAACCTCCTGCATTTCTCGAGTGCGGCAGGTGCTCTCGACTTCCGACGGGGACCTCAGGGACCCGCTCTGGTGGCCTCAGGAAAGGCCAGTCCGCATGCGAGTTGCTAGGGGCCTCTCGGGATTCCTCTCACGGTGATGCCCGGGCCTAAGATCTTGTGTGGAGTCGGTGCCGGAACCTGAGGATTCCTCTCCAGTGATGACATGGATCTTGGGGTACTTCTGGAGTCTCCCCAGGTGAGTCAGTCCTCATAACGAGTGAGGGCATGGACGTGCGCTTTCCTCCCGAGCTGTAGCAGCAGTGTCACGCTTCCCTTTGCGTGCCTCAAGGGATCTGTGGCTTTCTCTCGAGGCTTTCCCAGGAGGCTTTCCCATGAGGCTTTCCCACAGGGCTGTCCCAGGTGCCACCGTTGTGTGAGTGGATCCTCGGCTTGATAGTCGTGGCAGTGCAGGGAAAACAGTTTTCCCAGGAATGGACTGAGACATCGGGGTACTCTGGGAATGGTGGCACGACCCTGGAGTTCCTCTCGCCTTTCCTGTGGATAGCGCCTCCTCCTGAGCAGCGACGGGAACATCGGAATTTCTTTCCCGACCAGGGAGGGAAAGGATCCTTCCTCTCGAGCTAGGAAGCAGAAACGGGGCTCCTCTGGATGTGGGCGGGACTCTCGTGCTTCCTATCGAGTGGAGACGGGTATGTCAGGGGAACTTCTTGAGTTGCAGCAAGGGTAGTGAAGGACCTTTGGAAGTTCCCAGAGGTTAGATGTGATTAGCCTCAGAGACGCCTCAGCGGAAATGGGCCCTCACCTCGCCTGGAGGGGAGAGCCTCCTGGATTTTCTCGAGTGCGGCAGGTGCTCTCGACTTACGACAGTGACCTCAGGGACCCGCTCTAGTGGCCTCCAGGAATGGCCAGACCCCATGCGAGTTGCTCTGGGGGCCTCTCGGGATTCCTCTCCCGTCGATGCCGGGGGAATAAGACCTTGTGTGGAGTCCGGTGCCGGAACCTGACGATTCCTCTCCAGTGCTGACATGGATCTTGGGGTACTCCTGTAGTCTCCCCAGGGGAGTCAGTCCTCATCTCTATTGGGGCCATGCACGTGCGCTTTCCTCCCGTAGCTGTAGCAGCAGTGTCTGCGCTTCCCTTCGCGTGGATCAAGGGATCTGTGGCTTCCTCGAGGCTTTCCCAGAGGATTTCCATGAGGCTTTCCCACAGGGCTGTCCCACGTGCCACCCGTGGTGTGATCTGATCCTCGGCTTGAATGTCGAGGCAGTGCAGGGAAAACAGTTTTCCCTGGAATGGACTGAGACATCTGGGGCGACTCTGGAAATGATGGCACGACCCTGGAGTTCTTCTCGCCTTTCCTGTGGAAAGCGCCTCCTCTTGAGATGCAATGGGAATGCCGGGAATTCTTTCCGACCACGCAGGGAAAGTATCCCACCTCTCGAGCTAGGAGGCGGAAACGGGGCTCCTCTGGATGTGGGCGGGACTCTCGTGCTTCCTCTCGAGTGGAGACGGGTATGTCGGGCAACTTCTTGAGCTGCAGCAAGGGTGTGAAGGACCCTTTGTATGTTCCAGACGTTTGATGTGATTAGCCTCGAGACGCCTCAGCGGAAATCGGCCTCATCTCGCCTGGAGGGGAGAACCTCCTGGATTTTCTCGAGTTGCGGCAGGTGCTCTCGACTTACAACGGGGACCTCAGGGACCCGCTCTGGTGGCCTCAGGAAAGGCCACTCCCCTTGCGAGTTGCTTCGGGGCCTCTCGGGATTCCTCTCCCGTCGATGCTAAGGCCTTAGACCTTGTGTGGAGTCAGTGCCGGAACCTGAGGATTCCTCTCCAGTGCTGACATGGATCTTGGGGTATTTCTGGAGTCTCCCCAGGGGAGTCAGGCCTCGTCTTCGAGTAGGGGCTTGCACGTGTGCTTTCCTCCCGAGTTGGAGGCAGCATTGTGGCGCTTCCCTTTGCGTGGATCAAGGGATCTCTGGCTTTCCCACGAGGATTTCCCACGAGGCTTTCCCACGAGGCTTTTCCACAGGGCTGTCCCACGTGCCACCGTGGTGTGAGTCGATCCGCGGCTTGAAAGTCGACGCAGTGCAGGGAAAACAGGTTTTCTCTGGAATGGATCTGAGACATCTGGGGGACTCTGGGAATGGTGGAACGACCCTGGAGTTCTTCTCGCCTTTCCTGTGGAGAGCGCCTCCTCTTGAGATCGATGGGTACACCGCGAATTCTTTCCCGACCACGCAGGGAAAGGATCCCTCCTCTCGGGCTAGGAGGCGGAAAACGGGGATCCTCTGGATGTGGGCGGGACTCTCGTGCTTCCTCTCGAGTGGAGACGGGTATGTCGCGGAACTTGTTGAGTTGCAGCAAGGGTGTGAGAGACCCTTTGGATGTTCCAGATGTTACATGTGATTAGCCTAGAGACGCCTCAGCGGAAATGGGCCTCATCTCGCCTGGAGGGGTGAACCTCCTGGATTTTCTCGAGTTGCAGCAGGTGCTCTCGACTTACGACGGAAAACTCATGGACCCGCTCTGGTGGCCTCAGGAAAGGCCAGTCCCCATGCGAGTTGCTCGGGGGCCTCTCGGGATTCCTCTCCCGTTGATGCTGGGGCCTAAGACCTTGTGTGGAGTCAGTGTCGGAACCTGAGGGTTGCTCTCCAGTGCTGACATGGATCTTGGGGTACTTCTGGAGTCTCCTCAGGGGAGTCAGTCCTCCTCTCGAGTGGGGGCATGCACGTGCGTTTTCCTCCCGAGCTGTAGCAGCAGTGTCGCACTTCCATTCGCGTGGATCAAGGGATCTGTGGCTTTCCCTCGAGGCTTTCCCACGAGGCTTTCCCACGAGGCTTTCCCACAGGGCTGTCCCACGTGCCACCGTGGTGTGAGTCGATCCTCGGCTTGAAAGTAGAGGCAGAGCAGGGAAAACAGGTTTCCCTGGAATGGACTGAGACATCTGGGGGACTCTGGGAATGGTGGCACGACCCTGGAGTTCCTCTCGCCTTTCCTGTGGAGCGCGCCATCTCCTGAGATGTGACGGGAACGCGGGGAATTCGTTCCCCACCACGCCAAGGAAAGGATCCCTCCTCTCGAGCTAGGAGGCGGAAACGGGGCTCCTCTGGATGTGGACGGGACTCTCGTGCTTCCTCTCGAGTAGAGACGGGTAAGTCGGGGAACTTCTTGAGTTGCAGCAAGGGTGTGAAGGACCCTTTCGAAGTTCCAGAGGTTAGGTGTGATTAGCCCCGAGACGCCTCAGCGGAAATGGGGCCTCATCTCGCCTGGAAGGGAGATCCTCCTGGATTTTCTCTGAGTTGCGGCAGGTGCTCTTGACTTACAACAGGGACCTCAGGGATCCGCTCTGGTGGCCTCAGGAAAGGCCAGTACCCATGCGAGTTTCTCGGAGGCCTCTCGGGATTCCCCTCCCGGAGATGCAGGCGCCTAAGATCTTGTGTGGAGTCGGTGCCTGTAACCTGAGGATTTCTCTCCAGTGCTGACATGGACCTCGGGGGTACTTCTGGAGTCTCCCCAGGGGAGTCAGTCCTCGTCTCGAGTGAGGGCATGCACGTGCGCGCTTTCCTCCCGAGCTGTAGCAGAAGTGTCATGCTTCCTTTCGCTTGGATCAAGGGATCTGTGGCTTTCCCTCGAGGCTTTCCCACGAGGCTTTCCCACAGGTTTGTCCCACGTGCCTCCGTGGTTTGAGTCGATCCTCGGCTTGAAATGTCGAGGCAGTGCAGGGAAAACAGGTTTCCCTGTAATGAACTGAGCCATCTGGGGGACTCTGGGAATGGTGGCACGACCCTGGAGTTCCTCTCGCCTTTCCTATGGAGAACACCTCCTCTTTAGATGCAACGGGAACGCCGGGAAATCTTTCCCGAACACGCAGGGAAAGGATCCCTCTTCTGGAGCTAGGAGGCGGAAACGGGGCTACCTCTGGATGTGGGAGGAACTCTCGTGCTTCCTTTCCAGTGGAGACGGGTATGTCGGGGAACTTCTTGAGTTGCAGCAACGGGTGTGAAGGACCCTTTGGAAGTTTCCCGATGTTAGATGTGATTAGCCTCGAGACGCCTCAGTGGAAATGGGCCTCATCTCGCCTGGAGGGGAGAAACTCCTGGATTTTCTCGAGTTGCCGCAGGTGCTCTCGACTTACGACGGGGACCTCAGGGACCCGCTCTGGTGGCCTCAGGAAAGGCCAGTCCCCATGCGAGTTGCTTGCGGGCCTCTCAGGATTCCTCTCCCGTCGTTGCCGGGGCCTAAAATCTTGTGCGAAGTCAGTGCCGGAACCTGAGGATTCCTCTCCACTGCTGACGTGGATCTTGGGGTACTTCTGGAGTCTCCCCAGGGGAGTCAGTCCTCGTCTCGAGTCAGGGCATGCACGGGCGCTTTCCTCCCGAACAGTAGCAGCAGTGTCATGCTTCCCTTCGCATGGATCAAGGGATCTGTGGCTTACCCCTCGAGGCTTTCCCACGACGCTTTCCCACAGGGCTGTCCCACGTGCCACCGGTGGTGTGACTCGATCCTCGGCTTGAAAGTCGAGGCGGTGCAGGGAAAACAGGTTTCCCTGGAATGGACTGAGACATCTGGGGACGCTGGGGAATGGTGGCACGACCCTGGAGTTCCTCTCGCTTTTCCTGTCGAGAGGGCGTCCACTTGAGATGCGACGGGAACACGGGGAATTCTTTCCCCACCACGCAGGAAACGGATCCCTACTCTCGAGCTATGAGGCGGAAACGGGGATCCTCTGGATGTGGGCGGGACTCTCGTGCTTCCTCTCGAGTGGAGACGGGTATGTCGGGGAACTTCTTGAGTTGCAGCAAGGGTGTGAAGGACCCTTTGGAATTTCCCGATGTTAGATGTGATTAGCCTCGAGAGGCCTCAGCGGAAATGGGCCTCATCTCGCCTGGAGGGAGAAACTCCTGGATTTTCTCGAGTTGCGGCAGGTGTTCTCGACTTACGACGCGGACCTCAGGGACCCGCTCTGGTGGCCTCAGGAAAGGCCAGTCCCCAAGCGTGTTGCTCGGGGGCCTCTCGGGATTCCTCTCCCGTCGATGCCGGGGAATAAGACCTCGAGTGGAGTCGGTGCCGGAACCTGAGGATTCCTCTCCAGTGCTGACATGGATTTTGGGGGTACTTCTGGAGTCTCCCCAGGGGAGTCAGTCCTCGTCTCGGGTGGGGGCATGAAAGTGTGCTTTCCTCCCGAGCTGTAGCAGCAGTGTCGCGCTTCCCTTCGCGTGGATCAAGTGATCTGTGGCTTTTCCTCGAGGCTTTCTCCCCGAGGCTTTCCCACGAGGCTTTCCCACAGGGCTGTCCCAAGTGCCACCGTGGTGTGACTCGATCCTCGGCTTGAAAGTCGAGGCAGTGCAGGGAAAACAGGTTTCCCTGGAATGGACTGAGACATCTGGGGGACTCTGGGAATGGTGGCACGACCCTGGAGTTCCTCTCGCCTTTCCTGTCGAGAGCGCCTCCTCTTGAGATGCGACGGGAACGCGGGGAATTATTTCCCCACCACGCAGGGAAAGGATCCCTACTCTCGAGCTATGAGGCGGAAACGGGGCTCCTCTGGATGTGGGCGGGACTCTCGTGCTTCCTCTCCAGTGGAGCCGGGTATGTCGGGGAACTTCTTGAGTTGCAGCAAGGGTGTGAAGGACCCTTTGAAATTTCCAGATGTTAGATGTGATTAGCCTCGAGACGCCTCAGCGGAAATGGGCCTCATCTCGCGGGAGGGGAGAAACTCCTGGATTTTCTCGAGTTGCAGCAGGTGCTCTCGATTTACGACAGGAACCTCAGGGACCCGCTTGGTGGCCTCAGGAAAGGCCAGACCCCATGCGAGTTGCTCGGGGGCCTCTCGGTATTCCTCTCCCGTCGATGCGGGGAATAAGACCTTGTGTGGAGTCGGTGCCGGAACCTGAGGATTCCTCTCCAGTGCTGACATGGATGTTGGGGAACTTCTGGGAGTCTCCCCAGGTGAGTCAGTCATCGACTCTAGTGGGGGCATGAACGTGCGCTTTCCTCCCGAGCTGTAGCAGCAGTGTCACGCTTCCCTTCGCGTGCATCAAGGGATATGTGGCTTTCCCTCGAGGCTTTCCCACGAGGTTTTCCCACGAGGCTTTCCCACAGGGCAGTCCCACGTGCCACCGTGGTGTGAGTGTATCCTCGGCCTTCAAAGTCGAGGCAGTGCAGGGAAAACAGGTTTCCCTGGAATGGAGTGAGACATCTGGGGGACGCTGGGAATGGTGGCACGACCCTGGAGTTCCTCTCGCCTTTCCTGTGGAGAGCTCCTCCTCTTGAGATGCGACGGGAACGCGGGGAATTCTTTCCCCACCACGCAGGGAAAGGATCCCTCCTCTCGAGCTAGGAGTCGGAAACGGGTCTCCTCTGGATGTGGGCGGGACTCTCGTGCTTCCTCTCGAGTGGAGACGGGTATGTCGCGAACTTCTTGAGTTGCAGCAAGGGTGTGAAGGACCCTTTGGAAGTTCCAGATGTTAGATGTGATTAGCATCCAGACGCCTCAGCGGAAATGGGCCTCATCTCGCCTGGAGGGTAGAACCTCCTGCATTTTCTCGAGTTGGACGGCAGGTGCTCTCGACTTACGACGGGGACCTCAGGGACCCGCTCTTGGTGGCCTCAGGAAAGGCCAGTCCGCATGCGAGTTGCTAGGGGGCCTCTTCGGGATTCCTCTCCCGGTGATGCCGGGGCCTAAGATCTTGTGTGGGAGTCGGTGCCGGAACCTGAGGATTCCTCTCCAGTGATGACATGGATCTTGGGGTACTTCTGGAGTCTCCCCAGGTGAGTCAGTCCTCCATAACGAGTGAGGGCATGGACGTGCGCTTTCCTCCCGAGCTGTAGCCAGCAGTGTCACGCTTCCTTTCGCGTGCCTCAAGGGATCTGTGGCTTTCTCTCGAGGCTTTCCCAGGAGGCTTTCCCATGAGGCTTTCCCACAGGGCTGTCCCAGGTGCCACCTGTGTGTGAGTGGATCCTCGGCTTGATAGTCGTGGGCAGTGCAGGGAAAACAGGTTTTCCCCAGGAATGGACTGAGACATCGGGGGTACTCTGGGAATGGTGGCACGACCCTGGAGTTCCTCTCGCCTTTCCTGTGGAGAGCGCCTCCCTCTTGGAGCAGCGACGGGAACATCGGAATTTCTTTCCCGACCAGGAGGGAAAGGATCCTTCCTCTCGAGCTAGGAAGCAGAACGGGGCTCCTCTGGATGTGGGCGGGACTCTCGTGCTTCCTCTCGAGTGGAGACGGGTATGTCGGGAACTTCTTGAGTTGCAGCAAGGGTATGAAGGACCTTTGGAAGTTCCAGAGGTTAGATGTGATTAGCCTCAGACGCCTCAGCGGAAATGGGCCTCACCTCGCCTGGAGGGGAGAGCCTCCTGGATTTTCTCGAGTGGCGGCAGGTGCTCTCGACTTACGGACAGTGACCTCAGGGACCCGCTCTGTGGCCTCAGGAAGGCCAGACCCCATGCGAGTTGCTCTGGGGCCTCTCGGGATTCCTCTCCCGTCGATGGCCGGGGAATAAGACCTGTGTGGAGTCGGTGGCGAACCTGAGGATTCCTCTCCAGTGCTGACATGGATCTTGGGGTACTCCTGTAGTCTCCCCAGGGGAGTCAGTCCTCATCTCTATTGGCGGCCATGCACGTGCGCTTTCCTCCCTAGCTGTAGCAGCAGTGTTGCGCTTCCCTTCGCGTGGATCAAGGGATCTGTGGCTTTCCCTCGAGGCTTTCCCAGGAGGATTTCCATGAGGCTTTCCCACAGGGCTGTCCCACGTGCCACCTTTGTGTGAGTCGATCCTCGGCTTGAAGTCGAGGCAGTGCAGGGAAAACAGTTTTCCCTGGAATGGACTGAGACATCTGGGCGACTCTGGAAATGATGGCACGACCCTGGAGTTCTTCTCGCCTTTCCTGTGGAAAGCGCCTCCTCTTGAGATGCAATGGGAATGCCGGGAATTCTTTCCCGACCACGCAGGGAAAGTATCCCACCTCTCGAGCTAGGAGGCGGGAAACGGGGCTCCTCTGGATGTGGGCGGGACTCTCGTGCTTCCTCTCGCAGTGACGGGTATGTCGGGCGAAACTCTTGAGTTGCAGCAAGGTGTGAAGGACCCTATGGAAGTTCCAGGAATGTTAGAGTGATTACATCCCAGACGCTCAGAGGAAATGGCTCATCTCGCACTGGAGGTAGAACCTTCCTGCATTTTCTCAGAGTTGCGGCAGGCTGCTCTCGACTTCAGAATCGTGGGACCTCAGGGACCCGCTCTGGGTGGCCCTCAGAAAGGCGCAGTCCACATGCGAGTTGCTAGGGGGCCTCTCGGGATTCGCTCTGCCCGCGTGATGCGGGGCGCTAAGAACTTGTGTGGAGGTCGGTGCCGGAACCTGAAGGATTCCTCTCCAGTGATGACATGGATCTTGGGGTACTTCTGGAGTCTCCCCAGGGAGTCGTCCTCATCTCGATGAGGGCATGCACGTGCGCTTTCCTCCGCGGAGACTGTAGGCAGCAGTGTCACGCTTCCTTCGCGTGCCTCAAGGGATCTGTGGTCTTCGCATCGAGGCTATCCCAGGAGGCTTTCCATGAGGCTCCCACAGGGTCTGTCCCACAGTCCACCGTGTGTGAGTCGATCCCTCGCTGTGAAAGCGACAGCAGTGCAGGAAAAAGAGGTTTCTCCTGTAATGGACTGAGATATCTGGGGGATTCATGGGAAAATGGTGGCAACGACCCTGGAGTTCCGACCTCTTCCGCCTTTCCTGTGAGAGCGCCTCCTCTTGAGATGCGACGGGACACCGGGGAATTCTTATCCCGACGGCACGTAGGGAAAGGACCCTCCTCTCGAAGCTGGAAAGGGCAGAAAACGGGGCTCCTCTGGATGTGGCCAGGGGACTCTCGTCTTCTCTCGAGTGAGACGGGTATGTCGGGAACTTCTTGAGTTGCAGCAAGGGTGTGAAAGGACGCCTTTGGAAGTTCCAGATGTTTAGATGTGTTTAAGCTTCAAGACAGCCTCAGCGGATAATAGGGCCTCATCTCGCCTGGATGGGATGAACCTCCTGATTTTTCGAGTTGCAGCAGGTGCTCTCCGACTTACGACGGGGACATCAGGACCCGGCTGTCTGGTGGCCTCAGGAAAGGCCAAGTCCCCATGCGAGTTGGGCTCGCCGGCCTCTTCGGTTTCCCTCTCCCGTCAATGCTGGGGCTACAGACCCTTGTGAGGAGTCAGTTCCGGAACCTGAGATTTCTCTCCACGTCTGACATGCATTTGGGGTAGGCTTCTGGAGTCTACCAGGGAGTCAGTCCTCGTTCTCTGAGTGGGGGATGAAAAAAGTGCTGCATTACAATCCCGAGCTGTAGGCGCATGTTGGCAGCTCCTTCGCCTTAGGATAAAGTGATCTGTGCTTTTCCTCGAGGCCTTTCCCAGGAGGCTTTCCACGGGCTTTCCCACGGGGCTGTCGCTCACGTGCCATCCCCCACCGTGGTGTGAGTCGATCCTCGGCTTGAAAGTCGAGGCAGTGCGGGAAAACAGGTCTTCCCTGGAATGGACTGAGACATCTCGGGACTCTGGGAATGGTGCACGACCGCTGGAAGTTCCTTCGGGGCCTTTGTCTGTCGAGAGCGCCTCCAACTTGAGATGCGACGGGAATGCGGGAATTCTTTCGCCACCACGGCGAAGGGGAAAGATGTCGCTCCCTCTGCCACACTGGAGGAGGGCGAAAGGGGCTCCTCTGATGTGGGCGTGGAGCTGTGGTGTGCGTGCTTCCTCTCGGATGGAGATGGTGATGGTGGGGACTTCTGAGGGGTTGCGGCAAGGGGCGGGGAGGACTTGGACGTTCCAGGTTAGGCGTGGTGATTGAGGCGTCGAGACGCCGGGTCAGATGCGGGAAATGGGCCTCATCTCGGCCTTAGGGTGAACCTCCTGAATTTTCCTCGAGTGCGGAGGTTTCTCTCGACTTAAGCTACGAGGAGACCTCAGGGACCCCCGCTTCTGGTGGCCTCAGGAAAAGGCCAGTCCATGCGAGTTGCTCGGGGCTCTCGGGATTCCTCTCGCCAGTCGATGTCGGCGCGTAAGACCTTGTGTGGAGTCGGGGCCAAAACCTGAGGATTCTCTCGGCAGTGGCTGACATGGATCTTGGTCACCTTCTGGGATGTCCTCGCCAAAGAGGAGTCAGTCCTCGTCTCGAGTGGGGGCAATGCACGTGGGCTGTACTGGTCCGAGCTGTTAGCAGCAGGTCGCGCTTCCTTCGCGGCGATCAGGGATCTGTAGCTTTCCCTCGTAGGCTTTCCCACGAGCTTTCCCACATGGGCTGTCCACGTCCCAGTGTGTGTGAGTCGATCGCCTCGCTTTGAAAGGTCGAGGCAGTGCAGGGAAAACAGGTTTCGGCCTGGAATGGGACTGAGACAGTCTGGGACTCTGGGAATGGTTGCTACGACCCTGGAGTTCCTCTCGCCTTTTCCTGTCGAAGAGCGCGTCCACCTTGAGATGCGACGGGAAACGCGGGGAATTCTTTCCCCACCACGCAGGAAAAGGATCCCTACGTCTCGAGCTATGAAGCCGGAAACGGGGATCCTCTGGATTGTTGGCGGACCTCTCGTGCTCCTAATCGAGTGGAGACGGGTATGTCGGCCGATTGATAGTGACAGGACCCTTTGAAGTTCGATTGTTAGATGTGACTAGACTAGAGAGGCTGAGGTGGGCCGCTCATCTCGCCTGGAGGGAGAACCTCCTGGATTTCTCTGGATGGGGGGGAGGAATGCTCTCAGACTTAAAGATGGGGATCCTCAGGGACCCGACGAGTGGCTCAGGTAGCAGCCCCATGCGAGTTGCTCGGGGGGGCCCTCTCGGATTCCTCTCGATCGTGCAGGGCTAAATCTTGTGACAGTGAGTGCCGGATCCTGAGGATTCCTCTCCGTGCTGACATGGAATCTTGGGGTACTTCTGGAGACTCCCCAGGGGAGTCAGTCCTCGTCTTCTCGAGTGGGGGCAATGCACGTGTGCGTTTTCCTGCGCGAGCTGTAGGCAGCAGTGTCACCCCCTTTCTTCTCCTGGATCAATCGGATCAGGGGCTTTTCCCTCCAGGCTTTCCCACGAAGGCCTTTCCCACAGGCTTTCCACACAGGCTGTCCCCACGGTGCCAACCGTGGTGTGAGTCGGTCCTCGCTTCGAAGAAGGTGGAGGCAGTGCAAGGGAAAACAGTTTTCCCTGGAAAGGATTGGGAGATATCTGGGGGACTCTGGGAATTGGGTGGGCACGACCCTGAGAGTTTCCTCGTCGCGGTTCTGTGAGAGCGGCCTCCTCTTGAGATGGGACGGGAAAGCGGGAATTCTTTCAACTACGCGGGGAAGGATCCCTTCCTCATCCGAGCTAGAGGCCAGAACGGGCTCTTCTGGATGTGGGTTGGGACTCCTCGTGCTTCCTCTGAAGTGGAGAGCGGGTATGTCAGGTGAACTTTCCTTGAGTTGCAGCAAAGGTGGTGAAGGACCCTTTGGAAGTTCCAGAGTTAGTGTGATTAACCTTGAGACGCCGACAGCGAATTGGGCTCTCGTCGCCTGGAGGGAGAACCTCCTTGGATTTTCTCGAGTTGCTGCAAGGTGCTCTCAAACTTACCGACGGGGACCTCAGGGAACCGCTCTGGTGGCCTCAAGGAAAGGCCAGTCGCCCATGCGAGTTGCTCGGCCTTCATCGAATTCCTCTCCGCGTCAATGCCCGGGCCCTAGAATCTTATGTGGAGTCGGTGCTGGAACCGCTGAAAGGATTCCAACTCCAGTGCTGACATGGAACTTGGGTGGTACTTTCTGGGAGTCCTCCCGGGGAGTCAGTTCCTCGTCTCGGTGGGGGCATGCACGTGGGCGATTTTCCTCACGAGCTCTAGCAGCCAGTGTCACCTTCCCTCGCGTGGATCAAGGTATCTTGTGGCTTTCCCGTCGAGGCATTCCACGAGCTTTCCCACGAGCTTTACCGCAGGCTGTCCATACGTTTTCAACCGTGGTGGTGAGTCGATCCTCGCGATTGAAAGTGAGGCAGTGCAGGAAAATAGGTTTCGCCTGGAATGAGACTGAGACATTCTGGGGGACTCTGGAATCGGGTGGCACGACCCTGGAGTTCCTCTCAGCCTTCTGTGGAGAGCGCCTCCTCTTTGAGTTGCGACGGGAAATCGGGAATTTCCTGTCCCGACCACGCAGTGAAAGGATCCGCTCCTCTAGAAGCTAGAGGCGGGAAACGGGGCTCCTCTGGATGTGGGCGGACTCTCCAGTGCTTCTCTCGAGTGAGACAGGTATGATCGGTGGCACACTTCTTGAGTTGCAGGCAAAGGTGTGAAGGACCCTATGGAAGTCCAGGGTTAGGTGTGAATAGCCTCGAGACCCTCAGCGGAATGGGCCCTCATCTCGCCTGGAGGGGAGAACCTCCTGATTTCTGGAGTTGGCGGCAGGTGCTCTCGACGTTAAGAATGGGGACCCTCAGCGACGCGCTCATGGTGGCCTCAGAGATAGGCCAGTCACCCATGCGAGTTGCTCGGGGGCCGTCTCGGGATTCCTCTCCCGAGATGCCAGGGCCCTAAGATCTATGTCAGCAGTGAGTGCCCGGATCCTGAGGATTCCTCTCGGCAGTGCTGACAGGATGCTGGGGGTACTTCTGGAAGACTCCCCACAGGGGAGTCCAGTCTCGTCTCGAGTGGGGCAATGCACTGCGCGTTTTCCTACCCGAGGCTGTAGGCAGCAGTATCACCCTTCGCGCTTCTCCTGGATCAATGGATCAGGGGGCTTTCCCCCTCGAGGCTTTCCCACGAGGCTTTCAACACGAGGCTTTTCCCGGCAGCAAGGGCTGTCCCACGTGCCACAGTGGTGTGAGTCGGTCCATCGGCTTGAAAAAGTGGAGGCAGTGCAGGGAAAACAGTTTTCCGCTGGAAAGGATTGAGATATCTGGGGGACCTCTGAGAATGTGGCACGACCACCTGGAGTTCCTCTCGCGGTTCCGGGGAATAGCGGCATCCTCTTGGAGATGGGACGGGAAAGCCTGAAATTTCTTTCACACACTACGCGGAGAAGGATCCCCCCTCTCGAGCTAGAGAGGCGGAAACGGGCTCTTCTGGAGTGGGTTTGGACTCTCGTGCTTCCTCTGGAGTGGAGACGGTATGTCAGGGAACTTCTTGAGTTGCAGGCAAAGGTGTGAAGGACCCCTTTCGGAAGTCCAGAGGTTTATCGTGTGATTAATCCTTGAGACGCCACAGACGGAAATGGCTCATCTGCCTGGAGGGGAGAACCTCTTTTTGATTTATCTCGAAAGTTACCGCCAGGATGCTCTCGACTTACGAACGGGGACGCTAGGGACGCGCGCCTCTGGTGCCTAGGAAAGGCCAGTCCCCATGCGAGTTGCTCAGGGGCGCTCTCGGGAAATTCCTCTCGCCGTTCGATGGCCGGGGCCTGAGGCCCTTGTGAAGGAGATCGGTGCCTGGAACCTGAAGGATTCCTCCTCCAGTGCTTACATGGATCTTGAGGTACTTCTGGAGTATCACCAGGGAGTCAGTCCTTGTACTCGAGTGGGGAATGCACGTGCGCCAAAAATTCCCCTCCGCGACTTAGCAGCAGTGTCACGCTTTCCTTTCGCGTGGATCATGGGATCTGTCGCGTTTCCATCGAGGCTTTCCTCGAGGGTTTCCCAAAAAGGCTGTCCCTCCGTTGCTTTCCGTGGTGTGAGTAGGTCCTCGGCTTGAAAGTCCGAGCAGTGCAGGGAAAACCAGGTTATCCCTGAATGGACCTGCAGACAAATTTGGGGACTCTGGAAATGTGGCATGACCGCTCTCTGGAAGTTCCTTTCGCCTTTACTGTGGAGAGGACGCCTCCTCTTGAGATGAACGAGGAACGCCGGGAATTCTTTCCCGACCACGCAGGAAAGGATCCCTCCTCTTCCAGCTATGAGGCGGAAACTGGGGCTCCTCTGGATGTGGGCGATCTCGTGCTTTTCCTCTCGAGTGAGAGCGCGTATGATCGGGGATCTTCTTTGAGTTGCAGCAAGGGTGTGAAAGGACCCTTTGGAAAGTTCCAGAGGATAGGTGTGATTAGCCTCGACCAGGCCTCAGGAAAATGGGCCTCATCTGGCCTGGAGGGGAAGAGACGCTCCTGGATTTTCTCAGGAGTTGTGGCAGGTGCTGTAGACTTAACGTCGGGGTACTTCAGGGACCAGATCTGGTGGCCTCAGGAAAAGGCCAGTCCCCTTGCGAGTTGCTCGGGGGCCTTCTTGGGTTTCCTCTCCCGTCGTATCCGGGCCTAAGAAACCTTGTTGTGGAGTGCGGTGCGAACGTGAGGATTCGCTCTTCAGTGCGGACATGGAGTCTTGGGGTTGACGTTCTGGAGTCTCCCCAGGTTAGTCAGTCCTAGTCTCGAGTGGGGCATCCGACCCTTCAATTTCCTCCACCAGGATCTGTGGAAACAGTGTCACACTTCCCTTACATGTATCAAGGATCTTGCACCTTTCCCATCGAGCTTGTCCAATGAGGCCTTTCCCCGAGGATTTCCATCAGGCTGTCCCACGTGCGCACCGTGGTGTGAGTCGATCCTCAGGCTTCAAAGGTCGAGGCAGTGCGCAGGGAAAACAGCGTTTCGCGACTGGAATTGACAGGACATTCTGGGGGACTCTGGGAATGGTGGAACGACCGCTGGAGTTCTCTAGCACTTTCTGGTGCAGGAGGCGGCTCCTCTTGAGATGCGACTGAACGCCGGGAATGCTTTTCCAGACCACGGCCAGTGAAAGGATCCCTCCCTCCTCGAGCTATGAGGTGGAAACAGTGCTCTCTGAAAGTGGCGCGCGGGAAGATGCTTGATACTCTCTGAGTGGAGATCAGGTATAGTCAGTAGAAACTCCTTGAGTTGCAGCAAGGGTGTGGAAGGACCCTTTGAAGTTCCAGAGGTTAGGTGTGAATTAGCCCAGACGCCTTCAGGAGAAATGGGGCTCTCTCGCGCCTTTAAGGCATGCAAGATCCAATGTCAGGCACTGGAGAGGAATCCTCAGGTTCCGGCACCGGATCCACACAAGGTCTTAGGCCACGGCATCGACGGGAGAGGAAATCCCGAGAAGCCCCCGAGCAACTCGCATGGGGAATGGCCTTGGTCTTGAGGCCACCAGAGCGGGTCCCTCAGGTTCCCCGTCTTAAGTCGCATAATCGACCTGTCCCAACTCGAAAAAATCCAGGAGGTTTCGTCCCCCTCAGGCGAATGAGGCCCATTTCCACTTGAGGCATCTCGAGCTAATTGACACCTGAAAACGCATCTGGAAGCTTCCAAAGGGTTCTTCACACCCTATGCTGCACTCGAAGTTCCCAACATACTGTCTCCACGTCGAGAGGAGCACGAGAGTTCCTGCACATCCAGAGGAGGCCCCGTTTTCCCGCCTCACAGCTAGAGAGGAGGTATCCTTTCCCTGCGTGGTCGGAAAAATTCCGCGGTCCCTTCCGTCACAACTCAAGAGGAGGCGCTCTCAACAGGAAAGGTGAAGCGAACTCCAAGGGTCGTGCCACCATTCCAGAGTACGCCGGCTCAGATATCTCAGTCCATTCCAGGGAAACCTGTTTTCGCCTGCACTGCCTCGACTTTCAAAGGCCGAGGATCGACTCACAGCAACGGTGGCACGTGGGAGCTGTGGGAAAGCCTCGTGAGAAAGCCTCATGGGAAGGCTCGAGGGAAAGCCACTGATCCCCCTTGATCCACTCGAGGGGAAGAATGACACTGCCTGCTACAGCTCGAGAAAGCGCTCCCTTCAAGCCCCACTCGAATGAGGACTGACTCCCCGGGGAGACCCCAAAGTACCCCAAGATCCATAGTCGCACTGAAGGAATCCTTCAGGTTCCGGCACCGACTCCCACATCGTCTTAGGCCCCGGCAATCGACGGGACAGGAATACCGAGAGGCCCCACGAACAACTCGCATGGGGACTTGGGCTTTCCCTGAGGCCACCAGCAAGCGGGTCCCCATGAGGTCCCCGTCGTAATCGAGAGCACCTTGTCCGGTAACTCGAGAAAATCCAGGAGGTTCTCTCCTCCCCTCGAGAGCCGAAATGAGGCGTCATTTGCGCTGAGAGCCTCTGAGGCTAAATCACACCTAAG
>NW_017212828.1:0-25763 GCF_001704415.2 Capra hircus | reverse complement strand
TGACAAACCCACAGCAAACACTATCCTCAATGGTGAAAAATTGAAAGCATTTCCCCTAAAGTCAGGAACAAGACAAGGGTGTCCACTTTCACCGCTACTATTCAACATAGTTCTGGAAGTTTTGGCCACAGCAATCAGAGCAGAAAAAGAAAAATAAAAGGAATCCAAATTGGAAAAGAAGAAGTAAGACTCTCACTGTTTGCAGATGACATGATCCTCTACATAGAAAACCCTAAAGACTCCACCAGAAAATTACTAGAGCTCATCAAAAATATAGTAAAGTTGCAGGATATAAAATCAACACACAGAAATCCCTTGCATTCCTATACACGAATAATGAGAAAGTAGAAAAAGAAATTAAGGAAACACCATTGCAACGAAAAGAATAAAATACTTAGGAATATACCTACCTAAAGAAACTAAAGACCTATATATAGAAAACTATGAAACACTGATGAAAGAAATCAAAGAGAACACTAATAGATGGAGAAATATACCATGTTCATGGATCGGAAGAATCAATATAGTGAAAATGAGTATACTACCCAAAGCAATTTACAAATTCAATGCAATCCCTATCAAGCTACCAGCCGTATTTTTCACAGAATTAGAACAAATAATTTCAAGATTTGCATGGAAATACAAAAAACCTCGAATTGCCAAAGCAATCTTGAGAAATAAGAATGGAACTGGAGGAATCAACTTGCCGGACTTCAGGCTCTACTACAAAGCCACAGTCATCAAAACAGTATGGTACTGGCACAAAGACAGACATATATATCAATGGAACAAAATAGAAAGCCCAGAGATAAATCCACACACATATGGACACCTTATCTTTGACAAAGGAGGCAAGAATATACAATGGAGTAAAGACAATCTCTTTAACAAGTGGTGCTGGGAAAACTGGTCAACCACTTGTAAAAGAATGAAACTAGATCACTTTCTAACACCGCACACAAAAATAAACTCAAAATGGATTAAAGATCTAAATGTATGACCAGAAACTATCAAACTCCTAGAGGAGAACATAGGCAAAACACTCTCCGACATAAATCACAGCAGGATCCTCTATGATCCACCTCCCAGAATTCTGGAAATAAAAGCAAAAATAAACAAATGGGATCTAATTAAAATAAAAAGCTTTTGCACAACAAAGGAAAATATAAGCAAGGTGAAAAGACAGGCCTTCTGAATGGGAGAAAATAATAGCAAATGAAGCAACTGACAAACAACTAATCTCAAAAATATACAAGCAACCTCTGCAGCTCAATTCCAGAAAAATAAACTACCCAATCAAAAAATGGGCCAAAGAACTAAATAGACATTTCCTCAAAGAAGACCATACGGATGGCTAACAAACACATGAAAAGATGCTCAACATCACTCATTATTAGAGAAATGCAAATCAAACCCACAATGAGGTACCACTTCACACCAGTCAGAATGTCTGCGATCCAAAAAATCTGCAAGCAATAAATGCTGGAAAGGGTGCGGAGAAAAGGGAACCCTTCTACACTATTGGTGGGAATGCAAACTAGTACAGCCACTATGGAGAACAGTGTGGAGATTCCTTTAAAAATTGCAAATAGAACTACCTTATGACCCAGCAATCCCACTGCTGGGCATACACACCAAGGAAACCAGAATTGAAAGAGACACATGTACCCCAATGTTCATCGCAGCACTGTTTATAATAGCCAGGACATGGAAACAACCTAGATGTCCATCAGCAGATGAACGGATAAGAAAGCTGTGGTACATATACACAATGGAGTATTACTCAGCCGTGAAAAAGAATTCATTTGAATCAGTTCTGATGAGATGGATGAAACTGGAGCCGATTATACAGAGTGAAGTAAACCAGAAAGAAAAACACCAATACAGTATACTAACACATATATATGGAATATAGAAAGATGGCAATGACGACCCTGTATGCAAGACAGCAAAAAAGACACAGATGTGTATAATGGACTTTTGGACTCAGAGGGAGAGGGAGAGGGTGGGATGATTTGGGAGAATGGCATCGTAACATGTATATTATCATGTAAGAATCGAATCGCCAGTCTATGTCCGACGCAGGATACAGCATGCTTGGGGCTGGTGCACGAGGATGACCCAGAGAGATGTTATGGGGAGGGAGGTGGGAGGGGGGTTCATGTTTGGGAACGCATGTACACCCGTGGTGGATTCATGTCAATGTATGGCAAAACCAAAAACAGTATTGTAAAGTAAAATAAAGTAAAAATAAAAATTAAAAAAAAATAAAGAAAAAAAAATATGAAGCCTCCCTGATCCCTCTCATGCTCAGCCTGGTCGTTAGGCCAACTGCCACCCCTCCTTGCCTGAATAAAGGTAACCTACTTCCGTTGAGGTCATCTCTCCTTGTCTGCGTCAGCCCGATGTATATCTTACAACCAGCACTGTCTGAGAGAAGAGGGCAAACAGGTGCCCCCAGGGAGTCAAGACACAGGCTGCTAAGTCAGCAAGACAGCTGTGAGGGAGTGGAGTGGGCACCCCGCGGGGCCTCTGCCGCTGTCCCAGGGTGCCCTGCAGTTCCAAGCTTTGGCCTGAATGCGCCATAAAGAAGGACCCTTTGTGTTCTACCTATTACGAGTTAACCGCTAAAGAAATGTTGCCTGTAAGCTTGTACAGAAACCCCATCTCTGGGAGCCCTGCATCCCAGGTAATGAGCACCAAGCTAAAATAACTTGTTTAGCTCACAGGAAACTTCCTGACCAGACTCACCTATGAATCTTGGCAGGGAGGCAGACATTAACACATCCCCTCTGGAGCCTGATCAGAATGAGGAAATATTTGACTTTCCTCACACACCACCTTTGAGAATTAAGATAAAAAGAAGCCTGAATTCTAACTCAGGCAAGATGAGTTCCGGGACAAGAGTCGTGGGTTTCTGAATAAAGCCGCTGTTCCTTGCCCCAAGAACTCATCTCTCAGTTTCTTGGCCTGTCATGAGGTGAGCAGTACGAGCTTGGGCTCAGTTACAGACGAGCTGACAGTCTTGCCCTTTTGGGGGAAGATTTCCATTTTCACTCATTTAGTCATTCATCGTGTATGTGAGTCCTGCTCAGAGCCAGGCCCTGCTGAGCTCACCCTTGGAGACCCAGCGCAGACCTCGGTGGGTCCACGACGCCTTTCTTGATCCCACGCTCTGCCCGCACCATCTTCTGCCTCACCCAGGACCCCTCGAGTCTTTAAGCACACTGTGATGAGCTCTCCAGCTTGTCAGCCGTGTGAGGACCTCGAACAGATGCAGAACGGGGCTCAGAAAATGTGATGATGACCAGTAATCAAATCAATGAGCTGCTCAGACACAAACCAGGCTCAGGTCACATTCACCAAAGGTCATCTCCTCCCTCCTTCCAGAGCCAGAGTTTCAGGGGGACCTTTACCAGGAGCCCAGGATCTTCTCTGACTCTAACCTCATCCAAAAACATTAACAGTCTGGGTGGATTTTATTTTCAATTTTATTTCTTTTTACACCTGAAGTCACTTTGTGAGTATTCCACTGAATACTGAGTAACTGAATGATCACTTCTGTTGTGTCTGGGCCAAGAAAGCCCAGTACGGGAGGATGCTGAGAGGGAAAAGGTTGGGGGCGTAGGGGGTGGTGGGGGAGAGCAGAGGCAGGCGGCCTAACCGACCCCCACCCCATCCCCTCCACCCCCGTCCTCACTGCCCCGCCCCAGGGGTAGGATGCTGAGCAGGAGAGGGTCAGGGGAGTTGTGGGGGGTGGAGGAACAGCAGAGGCAGTGGCCCCCACCTCCATTCTCACCACCCCGCCCTGCCCCACCCCCTTTGTACTTAAGCAACCTGACTGTGATTAACAGGGTCCAGATGTCTCCTTGCTGACGGTCTGTCCTTTAGAGCCAGCTGTAGAGGTCACAAGACAAACCTAAGTTCTGCAGCCCCTGTGTGATCCAGGAGCAGTCGCTTGTGCCTTCAGAGGGTCAGTTTCTGAGCCACAGTGGTGCTCTCCCAGAGTCGGGCGTGAGTTGGTGGCCAGCCCTCCTCACCGTGAGATGCTGCAGCTCCTGCTCTGCCCTGAAACCCCTCCCTGCAGCCTGGCTGTGTTAGGGGACACCTGGACACAGCAGGCATCAGCGAGTAGGAGAGAGTGGGCACTTCAGGGGCAGAAGAGATACAGAGACACTTGATGTCACTCTGGCCACTTCCAACTGGTCCCAGCCTAATGCTGCTTGTCATACACCCTGAGTGGACACGATCTCCTGGGAGCTCAGAAGACTCTCCTGAGAGCTGGGATGTGGAGATATGGAGGATGGGGCTGGGATAGCCCCCCACATGAGGCTGGGGCTCTGGGGCTCTGAAGCTGATCCAGTGCGTGAAGCTGGGCCTGGCAGGTTTGCACTGTAGACTATCGGGTGTCTGGCTGAAGCTGCTGACATCCGTGGTCACACCTCCCTCACCCATCTGACCGTTTCTGGATCCCAGCAGTTAAGCAGGGCTGGTCTGGCGGGCACGTGACTGAGACAGGAGCTCAGGACGGGCAACTCCTCCACCCACCTCTGCTCTCCTCTCTCCTGGTCTCTCTCCTTCACCGCCTCTGCCCGCCCCCCCTCCCTGCCCCACCATGTAGTTCTCTTCTTAGGCCACTGTGGGGAGGCCTGTGTGGAGTCCTGGTTGGGTGGGTGGCACAGAGGGTCCCGAGAAGGGGTGTCGTGGCTGGGCTGGTTGCTCTGTGGCTTGCTGGTGGCTGAGGGTCAGTGAGGCAAAGAGGCTCCCTGCACAAAGACGGTTCCTAGTGACATGGACTGAGTGACAATGGTAATTTTATATTCTGTGAGTTTTTCACAATTAAAAAGAAAAGAACTTGGGGGTGTGTGTGTGTGTATTATCATGGCTTAGAAAGGAAAATTCTCAAGTCAAACAGAGGAATGAAACGTGTGCTAAACCATAGATGAGTCTCAAAGACACAGCACCAAGTGTAAGAAACCAGCGTGCATGGCCACAGTGGTGCAGATCCATGTACTGTAAATATGCAGAACAGGCAAATCATCAGGGCCAAAAAGCACACAGACAATTGCCCAGAGCTGGGGGAAGAGGACAGGGAAGCGCCTGTTTAATGGGTGGTGGCTTTCTTCGTGAGGAGGTGAAGTGCTCTGATTTAGAGAGTGGTGATGGCTGCACAACTTTGCAAACAGATGATAAATCGTTGAGTTGTACATTTTACAGAGTAGATTTTATGACATGTGAATTAGATTCCAACTTAAAAATTCCAGTTGATAAAGGAGTGGTTTTTTAAAAGAATTCACCCAAGAAACACATCTTATCCTGAGTTTTGTTTGATTCTCACCCTTCTGACGTCTGTAGGCAAACAGACATCTGGGCAGAGATGAGGATTCAGGTTTCCTCCTTCAGGAACTGCCTTCTCTGAGCTGCGCTTCATCACCAACCACGAGGACCCTCAGCCTCTGCAGGAGCTGCTCGCCATGTTCCTATCGTCCCCTCTCCTTCTCCTCCCCCTGCTCTGAGGGGCTTCCTGCCTCCAGCTCCGCCTCCTGAGTTCAGTCTGGGCTCCTCTCCCTGGCGCTCTTGCTGGGCTCCTGGCCGCCCTCTGGCTGCAGCCTCTCCGCCCCCCTGTTGGCTTTCTCTCTGTGATAACTGACCTGCTTTAACTGCAGTTCTGAACATGTCCGTTCTCTACTCACAGCATCTGAGTGGCGCCCACTTCCCAGGAAGGATAGTGGCATCCCAGGCCAGGCTCTAAATGCCTTTCACTCTCTCTCCCCTGCCCCTTCCTCTGCCAGCCCTCACCCCCTGCGTCCACCCCGCAGTCCACACCGCCTTTGACATCATCTGGGAGTTGAGATGAACGCTCTGCCTTCGCATCTGCCTTTCTGGGGGGAGCCTGCTCTCTGTTGCACCTGCCACTGGGCCCTGGCTCTGGATTCCTGGCTGCTGAACTGTACTCCTCCGAGGCCTTGGCTTGGAAACCATCTGCTCTGCTGATTTTCCTCTGACTCCCTCGGGCTGTGTCCTAACTCCTTGTCTCTCTTCTGGTCCTGTGTGCCTTTTCTCGGTAAGCACGTGCCACATGGGGGTGGGGGGGCATTATGTCTCGTCTGACGCCCCTCTTAGGCCCAGGGCTTCCTGAGGACAGGAATCCGGGCCCCACGACTCTCCACGACTCTCTCAGGCCCGGAGGTGCTCCCTGCTCACCTGCACGGAGACTGGAGGCTGTGGCTCCCCCGCCAGGCTTGCGGGGCCATCCGGGTCTCATCTCAGGCACTGTCCGCGCTGTGGGGGAGCAGCTTTCACTCCAAGAAAGTCCCCCGCCCTCTTGCTGCAGAGACAGGCTCTGGGAGGCACGGGCGTCAGGGGCTGTGGCTCCGGGCTCTGCGGGAGCAATAGTCGTGGCGTGTGCACTTAGCTGCTCCACGGCGTGCGGGATCTTTCTGGGTCAAACCTGTGTCTCTTGCGTTGGCAGGCAGATTCTTTACCACTGAGTCAGCAGGGCTGCCTGAGATAACACATTTCTGACTTCTGCCAATGTTGCTGAGGCCCAAGGACCGTTGAAGACTCAAGAAACCCCCAAGAGCAGCCGGGGCAGCTCGTCTTACACACGTGGCAGCCGACACCAGCGGAGCGTGCGGATGGTGGCCCTCCGCGCGTGGCGCTGCTCGGGCCGCGGGCCTCCCTCCCGCCCAGGGTCTCTCCTGAGCCCACCGCTCCCTCCCCCAGGTCAGAGGAGACCACGGGGGACCACAGCAGGCCTCTCAGGGTCTGTGACCCTCGGGAGGCATGTCTGAGGGTCTGGGGGTCAGACAGAGCCTCTATCAGAGGGGCTGAGAGGGGCAGGAGCTCAGCTGGCTCCTCTCCTGCGGCCCAGCTGTGAATTCTGTGGGCTCACTTTCTACTCCTCGCGGTGACCAAGAATTTATAGCTTCCCAGGGAGGACCTTCCATATTTTAACAAGAGTAGTAAAGAGTCCTTCCTGTCGTTGTATGTTTTATTTGCCACCAGAGCTTTCAACAAGCAGTGGCACACTCTGTCAAGCCCTCATGTGATTGTAGACACTTCTAAGAAGGGTTCAAGATGCAACTTAAAAAAAAAAAAAATGTCCTAGGCAATTGAACCACTTGAGCTGTGATATAAAATCATGTCCTTTAATCTAGTTTATTCATTGTGGATAGCACCCCACAATAATACTTTAAAAGTCATAGTGGTCTTTTTGCCCTTATTTCTGAAGGTCTTTGCTGGTGGGCCCCATTTGTCTGAGGAGATCCGTATGTGAACATGAAACAGCATCATCTCCAGTCTGATGAAAGTTGCCATTTCCTCTTCTCTGCAAGGGAAACGCCACCTCGGCTCACCCCCAGCTATTTTACACTGTCAGGAATAGAGGCCAACAAAGCCCCTGTGCTGTACTCATAAGTGTCACTGGATCCCTTAGAAGCCAGCCCAGCTAATCTCCACCCTCAGGAGCTCTGACACCTTGCTACTCAAAGTGCAGCCCGGGATCCGCAGGAACTGGCGTTTCCTGGGAGCCTGTGAGAAATGCAGAGCCCCAGGCCTGTCCCATCTGCTGCCTGCAAGGCTGTAAGCATCCTTCACTTTACTGAGAGGAAGGGAAGACCACAGACCCTGATGCAAAGCCCAAAGCTTTATCATTCTCAGCAATTGTGAGAGCGCATATCATCCTTCCACCATTTTCTTTTTTTTTTTTTAATTGATGCATAGCTGACATACCCCTTCATGTTCATGTTGGGTGTGCAACATAATGACTCACTATCTGTATATATTGTGACACTATCGCCATGATAAGTCCATCTCACGCCCATCATCTCACACTGTGACATCTTTTGTGTGTGTGTGATGAGGACTTTTTAGACCCACTCTTTTAGCAACTTTCAAATACACAAAATAATTTTTTAAAATAGTATTATTAGCTATAGTTGCCATGCTACTCATGATGATCCCATGAATTACTTTTCTGTAATTGGAATTTTGTGCCTTTTGACCACCTTCACCTACTTCACACACCCACAGCCCACCTTCTGCAAACACCAATCTGTGCCCTGGATTGAGGACCTTGGTGCTTTGCTTTTTATTTATTTATTTTTTTAAGATGCCACATGTCAGTGAGCTCACCCTTTTCCTGTGCACCTGTAAGACTAGTGCACGTCTTAGTATGTCCTAGATCTGTTACCCTCTCAACATTCCATGCGGAGTCTTGGCTGCTGTGTGAGAATGATCATTCAGTGGATGGTTACCTCGGTAAGATGGGACTGTGATCTCCTCCCACTGCCTGTCATGGGGCAGATTCTGCCAGGCCTGCTGTGTGGCTCTGGGGCACTTCCCCTCCACATCAGTAAAGTGTGTGGTCATTCAGTAATGACTCTTTCCAACAATCGTGATAATGGACATCACCTTTGATAAACATTTCATTAATTAGAGCAACAGTTGTTTGGAAAAATAAGTCCAGACTTGAATCTCTCCCTTTGAAATGTCAAACATCTGGCAGGAAAACAACTCCCTAGGAGACTTTCCCCCAGATTTTAGTCACAGAGTCAGCAAACCCTGAAAACTTCACATGCCCTATAGGCCTTTACAGAAGGTTGCTTTTACATTAATCAAACCACAGGAGCGGGTTTGAACCTGCCCTAATCTTAGGTGATGCAGAACTGACTTCTGTAACTCAGGGAACATTAATTGTGCTCTTGGAATCTATGGACAGATAGGAATGAGAATTCACTCATATGAAAAGCCACAAGCAAAGATCTTAACCCTTTCTCAAATTTTAATTGCAGGTATGGCTGGGAGAGTTTTGCCCTGTATATTTCCCATTTCAGAGATTGTTGAAAGCTTTGAATAAAGTGAAATTCCCATGGGGAGGACCCCTTGTATTTCTAGAGAATAAGTTTCAACCTGATGATTAGTCCCCCCAGAGGGACCTGGTGTGAGGGAATTAAAGCCAGTTGATTATCAATCACTTTCCAGTGTCAGCATTTACCGGAAGATAAAGGCTGCCATAAGTTAACTTCTCCGTTGTCCAAGCATGGCTAGTTCCTAGACCTTCAGAGACAACACTTGGTTCTTTGGCTACAGTGCTTTAATATCCAGGAAACTATGTGGCCAAGTGCATGACTATGTGGTTTTGGTGGCTATTCTCTGAGCTCTGTAGCTGGAGAAAGATCTCAGACATTATGCAGATTATTTTATGTGTGTACCAAGTAGCTGTCACGTTTAACTCTTTTATCCACAACCTAATCTTGAATCTCAAGTTCAGTACAGTGAATGTTCAAACAAAGATGTAGGAGCAAATGGAACAGGCTGGGGGTAAGCCTAAAGATTAATAGACGTCTGAGCTGATGAACGTTAGCAATTACCTCGTCCAGTCTCCAAATCCTCTGAAGATGTGTGGCATCTCCAGATCATCGCAGAGCCAGGCGCCTCCCAGCACACCCCCATCACTCATCCTTCAACCATCCATTCAACAGTGACCGAGAATCAACTCGTGTCAGGAGCCAGGAAAGAACCATGAGCAAGACACAGCCCGGCTCTCCAAGAGTTTTTTGTCCAGCAGGAGATTACATAAGAATTGGCAGTCTGATGAATGTGACAGAGGGGGAGTGCAGGTGCTCGGGGAGCTGGTGGAAGAGTTAGGGAAGACTCCCCTGAACAAGGAGTACTGAACATGGAGATGAAATGGTGGGAGCTGGTGGAACAAGGGGTAGGGAGAAGAGCTCCCCAGCAGGAGGAGCGGCATACATAAAGCCCTGACTCAGGGGGAAACGTACGGTGCCAGGCACTCAAAGAAGCCCAGGATGGCAGGGAGATTAGCGTGAGGAGAGACACAGGGGTCATTCATGGAAGGTCCTGGATCGTGGGTCTGGTGGTAGTGAGAAACTACTGAAATTTTTAAGGAGGATTTGGGTTTTTATTTTCTTAGTTGCATTTTCTGCTGTAGGAAGGATAAGTTGGAAGGAATGCAGAGAGACCCTCTGGGGGCAGGGGGCAGGCAGAGATGGAAAATTAGACAAATCAAGGCAGAAAAGGGTGGGAGATTCAATTAAGGGGTGACATTTGAGACAGAAAGTAGAGTAAACATCACTCTGAGAACTCGATTCAGCTTGACCATTCTCCTGAGAGGTTTTCCTGGTGGCTCAGATGGTAAGGAATCCACCTGCAATGAGGGAGACCCGGGTTCAATCCCTAGGTTGGGAAGATCTCCTGGAGGAGGGCCTGGCAACCCACTCCAGTATTATTCTTGCCAGGAGAATCCCCAGGAACAGAAGAGCCTGCAGGGCTACAGTCCATGGGGTCACAAAGAGACACAACTTAGCAGCTGAGTAGCAACTGAGTACACAGGCGCAGTGTTCATGCTGGTGAGATTTCTGAGAGCGATGTAACCAGCTGGACATCTACCCGCAGGAGGTTTGTTCCAAAGAACAAAATGCACAATGTAATGTGAACTAAATTCATGGTAATTTGTAATGTGAACAAAATTCACAATGTTTCTAATGTATAGCCCTCAGCATATGCTTTAAAAACAAACAAATAAACAAAAAGCCCTACCATATTTCTACAGTGGAGGTGGGCAAACTTCTATAAAGATCCAGAGAGTAAATATTTTAGCTTTGCCACAGGACATCTGCTGTATCCACTCAGCTCAGTCGTATCCAAGAAGCACCACAGATAAGAAGTACATGAAGAGCCTCTTTCAAGAAAACACTACTTATAGACAATGAAATCTGGATGAATATGAGTATAATGAATAGAATATTCATGCTGCAAATATTATCTTTAAGAATTATTTTCAATCATTTCAGTTCAGTTCTGTCTCTCAGTCGTGTCCGACTCTTTGTGACCCCATGAATCGCAGCACGCCAGGCCTCCCTGTCCATCACCATCTCTCGGAGTTCACTCAGACTCATGTCCATCGAGTCCGGTGATGCCATCCAGCCATCTCATCCTCGGTCGTCCCATTCTCCTCCTGCCCCCAATCCCTCCCAGCATCAGAGTCTTTCCCAATGAGTCAGCTCTTCGCATGAGGTGGCCAAAGTACTGGAGTTTCAGCTTTAGCATCATTCCCTCCAAAGAAATCCCAGGGCTGATCGCCTTCAGAATGGACTGGTTGGATCTCCTTGCAGGCCAAGGGACTCTCGAGAGTCTTCTCCAACACCACAGTTCAAAAGCATCAATTCTTCAGTGCTCAGCCTTCTTCACAGTCCAGCTCTCACATCCATACATGACCACTGGAAAAACCATAGCCTTGACTAGACGGACCTTAGTCGGCAAAGTAATGTCTCTGCTTTTGAATATGCTATCTAGGTTGGTCATAACTTTTCTTCCAAGGAGTAAGCGTCTTTTAATTTCATGGCTGCAGTAATCATCTGCGGTGATTTTGGAGCCCCCAAAAATAAAGTCTGACACTGTTTCCACTGTTTCCCCGTCTATTTCCCATGAAGTGATGGGACCAGATGCCATGATCTTCATTTTCTGAATGTTGAACTTTAAGCCAACATTTTCACTGTCCTCTTTCACTTTCATCAAGAGGCTTTTTAGTTCCTCTTCACTTTCTGCCATAAGGGTGGTGTCATCTGCATATCTGAGGTTATTGATATTTCTCCCAGCAATCTTGATTCCAGCTTGTGTTTCTTCCAGTCCAGCATTTCTCATGATGTACTCTGCATAGAAGTTAAATAAGCAGAGTGACAATATACAGCCTTGACGTACTGCTTTTCCTATTTGGAACCAGTCTGTTGTTCCATGTCCAGTTCTAACTGTTGCTTCCTGACCTGCATACAGATTTCTCAAGAGGCAGGTCAGGTGGTCTGGTATTCCCATCTCTCTTAGCTTTGCATCTTTCTCTTTCTTCTGATGCCTAGCTGAGTGTGGCAGCAGTGTGTCATCAGATGCGGAGGTGAGAAGCCAGTCGTTCTCAGTGCCCAAGCCTGAAGCAAACTGTGCTTGTGTGAGCAGGGCGAACACGAGCTGGCTCTGAGTCACACAAACATCCACATCCTATGGCTACCCCTGTCTACTTGTGTGATTTTGGACAGGACACCTAATATCTTTAATCACCTGTTTCTTTACTTCTGGAGTAGAAATGACAATCCTATTGCTCATAGAGCTGTGTGGAAAATTACATTAGATAAGACATGTATTGGCACTTCTATGAGGGGAGCTCAGTGCAGTTCAGTCATGCAGTCATGTCCAACTCTCTGCGACCCCATGGACACCAGGCCTCCCTGTCCATCACTCACTCCTGGAGCTTACTCAAACTCATGTCCATCGAGTCGGTGATACCATCCAGCCCTCTCATCCTCTGTCGTCCCCTTCTCCTTCTGTCTTCAATCTTTCCCAGCATCGGGGTCTTTTCCAGTGAGTCAGTTGTTCACATCTGTGAGGGTAGCTAGCACAGTGAGGGTAGCTACAATCCCCCCAAACCCCAGGGAATAACTCGTGATACTGAGCGCAGGGTGACCATGCTTAGCATCCTCTGGATTCTGGTCCTGCTTTGGATTCTTTCCATCCATCTGGCCTGTTTCTACTTTGCATTGCCCTTGGTTCAAAAAGACCTCACTACTCTCAACTTTAAAAATCTACTTTTCACTCTACAAGGTTGGAGGAGCTGGTGAGAAGCAGCCTTTCTCTGTGCCCACTCTGAGCCCTTTGAGTTCAGGAAACAAGGTTCTGAGGCAGCTGACAAAGCTCAGACTTTGGTACTTTTAGAAACCCAGCCAAGATTACAGAGCAAGTGAGAGTGACTAGGATTCAAATGCAGATGAGTCCTGTCCCTGGGTCTCAGGCCCACGGGGGCCGCTTCCCACTCTGCTCAGACCCACGGGGGCCGCTTCCCACTCTGCTCAGATCCCTCATCAGCTGCTTTCATGTCTCTTTGAAGTGACTTTATAGATTTCCTGGGCTTCCCTGGAGGCTCAGCTGTAATAAATCTGCCTGCAGTGCAGGAGACATGGGTTCCATCCCTGAGTCAGGAAGATGCCCTCCTGGGAAACCCATGGACAGAGGAGCCTGGTGCGCTACAGTCCATGGGTTCACAAAGTCAGACACAACTGAGTGATGAAACCACCACCACGTTATTATCAAAGCAATCTATATATTATTGCAGCAAACTTTGAAAAATACTGATAACTAGGAAAGAAGACATTTAAATTTACTTGTATACAATTCAGAAAATCTACCTATCAGAGATGATCTCGCTTCATATTTTGGTTTATTTCCTTTCCAATTTAAACATTTCCATGGTGTGAAAGTTGCTATACTTTGTTTAACCAAATCCTTATGCTGAGAGTAAAGATTATTTCTCACTTTAGAGTACATATTCTAATAGTCAAAATATTTACCTAATTACTTGGTATAAATTCCCAGGAGTGAGACTTAAAATTTCCATGCCAAGCATAAATCATTTTTACTGCTCTTTGATCTGTATGTACTGTCAAAGGACCAAACAAGAAGGAATGTTGAATACTTAGATCTGCCAAGGATGATGGCTACAATCTTTGTTAAATGTGTATGCTATTTTTTTATGAGGCTCTTGTCCCTTAATAGAAGACAAAATAATATCTCAGCCTTGATTTGTTGAGGGAAGTTGACTTTTTTTTTCCTGTTTTCTAGTAAGCATTTGTATTTCTTTAATGCAGCATTTCAGTTTATGGATCTTGCCAAACTTTCTGCTAGATTGCTTGTTTTGTTACACACTTCTAGGAGCTACGTGTTGGCAATGTCAGACTTTTGTGAAGTGTATTATAGTTTTGAGTTTGTAACTTTCCGTTTCCTCTTTGACATGTAAGTGTTTGGCGATGTTGTAGCAAAGCCCACGAAGACTTTCCTGCGTGCTCTGGCTTTCAATGTAACGCTTGTTTATTAGTGTAGCTGGGGCTGCCATGACAAAATAGCGCATCCCCAGAAGCTTGAAGGGCAGACATCTGTTTTCTTGCAGCTCCAGAGGCTGGACATCCAAGACCATAGTGTGCTTGGGGTTGATTCTCCCCAGGCCTTGCTCCCTGACGTGCAGACAACGCCTTCCTCTGGGCCTCAATTGCCCCCCCCGTGTGCACCCGTTCCTGGGGCTCCTTTCTGCGTTCAGTTTCCTTTTCCTACATGGACGAGAGTCATACTCGATTAGGGCACAACTCAAGGCCTCCATTTATTTATCTCTTTAGAAACTGTCTGCAGACACAGTCACATTCTGAGTCCCTGCAGGGTAGAGCGTCAACACATCTACCTGGGGGGACACAACCCAGTCCATCAGAGTTTATCAAGGTCTTCCTCATCTCAAGATTGCATGCATATTTACACTTTATTCTTAAGGTTATGGTATCAAATTTTATATTAAATGCCACTTGGAATTTATTTTGATATGTGGCACAAATCTTACTGAGAAGTAGATTATACAAAGAAAAGCTTGTAGGTAATATAAGTGCATGATTTGCAGAATATTAGTAAAGCAAATTCTCATGTTCTCAGCACCCATTCTCATTTTAAAAGATTCTAATTTTTCTGTATATCTCAACTCCTATGTCATTCCCTGCCTTTTATTTGAGATTTGCACATGCATATGAGTTCCTAAAGAGTACACAGGCTTTCCCTCTTTTGTCCCTTTATGTAAGCAGAATCACAGTGATTATCCTTTTGTGACATAATATTTATTTTGTGTGTGGTATCGGTTTCTGAGGTTCCCTCATTCGTGTGCATCCATTGAATTACTTTACTGCTATATAGTAGTCCACGCTTTAAACGTACCAAATCCATCCATTCTATTGTTGCTGGATGCTGGAAGCTGTTTACAGCTCTTTGCTGTTAAGCATACCATTCACATGTATCTGCCTTTATGAGCTGGATGGGAATTAATGAAACCTAGGGTGTGCACTCGGCCAGCTGTGCTGTTACAACAAAGAATGACAGCTTCTTCTGTTCCACATCTGGGCCAGGCTTTTCATAGTCACTCACAAATGTTTGCTCAACTGTGAGCTGTGAGACGGTGTTTTGTTGAAATTTTAACTCGTATTTAATTTATCACAAATGAAATTGATCACATTTTAAATGTTCCTTGGACTTCCATGTTTCACCTTCCATGCAATGCCTGTTAATGTGTTTTTGACATCTACCTTAAAAAAATATTGATTGGTGAAAGATCTTCACCCTTGTTGCACATTCACTCCCACTCCCCGGCTTCTGCTTTCCTCATTTTGTGATGTCTTTTGATGAGCGGCAGTTGTTACTTGTAACATGATCATATTTATCCATCTTTTGCTTACCCGTCTGTTTGGCTTTTTGAAGAAGTTCTTCATCCCCCAGACATCATAATAGCATTTTGTTAGGTATGCTCCAAAGGTTTCGTGTTTTTTGTCTTTCACACTTAATGTTTTTTAATTTATTAATACCTTCAAGTTTCAATTTACCTGCAGTTTATATTCATGCCTTGTCTCTGAAGAAAAACAGCTTATTTTCCAGCAAAGCCTGTGGAGAGAAGATACCACCCTACCCTCTCCCCGCTTCTCCCTTCACCCACAGCCCCATCCCTAGAGGCTGTCAGAGATGCAAGAAATAAGAGAGAGCAAGAGGGCAGGACAAGTGGAAGAGAAGGATGGAGCTGATGCCTTCCGTGTGTGCTGTGGATCTCTCCCCCAGGAGGGAGCGTTTAAGTAAAGGCCTGAAGCCAGTGGAGGAATGAGCTGTCTGTCACTGGAAGAGAAGCGTGTTTCAGGGAAATCACAGAGAAGGGAAATGCTCTGTGACTGGGGGGGTGGGGTGGGGGAGGCATGGGGATTTCACAGAACAGCCCACTGGTCCCATGTGGTCCAGCACCTGAGAGGAGAAGGGGGGAATGAGGTTCATTTTCACAAACGTTCCTGTTCTTCACACTAGCTGCCTCCACCTCCAGGTTAAAAAAAGTCTCACTTTTATAGACTCACCTGAACCTCCTCTCCCCATGGGACTGTCACGGCTTCTAGACTCCTGGGCGGAGTGAGTGGACTCTCCACTGCCCTGTGACGGGGGTTGCTTTCTGTATTAGCAGCAGAGAATGAGCTTCTCAAAGAGAGATTTTGTTCTTTATCACTAGTGATAAAAATGTCCGGTAAATATTGGATGAATTTACAACTGAATCCAAGAAGGAAGGATGCTAACGTTTTCTTCCATCTTCACCTTGGCCCGTTAGAAACTGGGTACAGTAGGAACCCTGGGCTTCTGTTAAAAAGAATCTAGCAACGGTCAGGTCAGTCTTTAACCTTGTAAGTAGGTCCTGGGAATGAGACTCAGGCCAAAGCTTCCCGCCCTCCCCCTCACTGAGAGTTGGTGACCGGTCAGCCTTTCTCTCTGTGCTCCGCCCAGTGGGTGTCAAGGTCCACAGGCTCCGTGGGCTGATCTTCCACCTGGCTTGGCTCTCCTAGGCCATCCCAGATTCCCAAGTGCCCGCCTGGTTCAGGGACCGAGAAGCTGGTGTCATTACCTGCTGCGAGTCACAGCCCTGGGACCCCGGCTGAACCGTGTTTGCTTCTGGTGACAAGGGCGCCCGCCTGTCCCTGAACAGAGGGGCTGGCCATGCTGCCCTGGTCAGCTTCCCGCACGGACAGCCTCCTGTCGTTTCTCCTTGACTCGGCCTGTCCCTTTGCCTTATCGGGACGCCCTGCCTGTCACAGACACTGCTGTTCCTCACCCTGAATGGGGAAGCAGGTAAGTCCTTATGACCCGAGAATCCCTGGGTGGTGAGTTATGTGGCCAGCCCTGGCCTTAGCACCCCAGGATGATCAGCGACCTAGCCCACTCTGCATTCATGCTGCCTGAGAGAGAGGAGGAGAGGGTGGACTTGGGGTGGGTCCTGAAGGTGTTTACTGAGTCAGAGATGCTGAGATCCGGCCTGGTTTTCCTGATGGGGAGCCTGAATCATCACTGAAAGACGGCAGCCTTCCCCAGCAGTCTGGGGGCTCAGGAAGCCCAGCCACCCTGTGGGTCCTCTGCTGCCCCGAGGGAGCCCCGCAGACAACAGTTCCGGGATCCATGGGCTGCTCTCCTCCTGGGGTTTCCTGGTGGTTTTGGTTCATTGTTACCTTCACATCTCCTTGGACTATTCAGCAGAAGTGATGTGTTCCTGTTCCCTGAGACGCTGAACACACTGAGAATTCCTCCTTTTCTGTGACCTGGAGTTTTGTAAGCATCCTAAGTATCCAACAGAATCAGGTGTAAAATGTCAGAAGAAGCATGAAAATAAAGAGAAATGAAATGTCATTCTTTTTTTTTTTTTTCCTGGGCTCAGTCTTTTAAAAATTCAACTAATTAATTAATTTCTTCTGGCTACACTGGGCTGTCCCTGCTGCACACCCGCTTTCTGTGGTTCTGGCCTTCATGGCCTGAGAGGCTGCTCTTCACTGTGGCACTTGGGCTTCTCACTGTGGCGGCTTCCCTTGCTGTGGAGCACCTGCTTCCGGCTCGTGTGCGCTTCAGGAGTTCGGGGCGCACAGGCTTCCTTGCTCTGTGGAGCACCTGCTTCCGGCTGTGTGCGCTTCAGGAGTCTGGGCGCACAGGCTTCCTTGCTCTGTGGAGCACCTGCTTCCGGCTGTGTGCGCTTCAGGAGTCGGGGCGCACAGCTTCCTTGCTCTGCGGCATGTGGGATCTTCCCAGACCAGAGAGCAAACCTGTGTCCCCTCCAGTGCACCTCCAGGGAAGTCGCTGGACTCAATCTTTTTGAAAGAACTGACTTTAGTTTCAGAAGGAAGTACAGAAGTGGCAAATGGGGCCATGGTGGTTGGGGAATCTTTCAAGAGCTGCTCTAAAGGAAGCCCTAGGATGGCTGGAAAGAGCACTCGTGGTAAAAGAAACAACCAAAAAAAAGAAGCCAGACCCAGAATTAGGGCTGCTGGGGAGAGGGTGGGGCGGTGCTGGGCCTCCGGAGACCCTCTTCTCTTTCACAGCAGCTGCTGCCCACAGACATCTTTAGGATAATAACCCAGAGGGGAGGGAGGCTTGGCAGAAGATTAGTTGGGGAGGAAACCCAAGGTTTCTCACCACATTACGGACAGCTTCTCATTCTCCTGAGGCCACTAGATCATCTGAGGTATTTATGTCAAAGGCTGAATTTATGGCTGAAGCCTGAGCTCTCTTCTGAAGATAAGAGAGTAGGTGGGACTTGTACTCAGAGGAAGCACACCCTTCTGGGAAAATGGGACACCTGGTAGATGAGCAGGCTGAAAGGAAACAAATGACTATATTTCTTATCTTTTTGGAAGATGGGGAGCATCAACTAATGTCAGAATATGCTTTGAGTGGGCGCACAAATTTGTTCAATGAAGAATATAATTAATTTAATTTTTTTCCTTAGAGACAAATACTTTCCTAAACAAAAATAATGCAATGATGACTGTTTCTGCAAATAATATTTAGAAGGGCAGAAATCCATGGAGCATTTCACCATGTCTCTGAAGGTGTCAACTAGATTCCACCCCAAAGTGAACTTCCTCTGCATTTGATGAGCACGTCTGCCCTGTGGGGCTGTGACACCCACCGGGGGGCTCATGCTGTGCCTGCTCCTGCTTCTTTCCTGTGCAGGGGGGTTTAAGAGCTTATCTGTGCGACCAGAGTGCCTGACCTTCCACCAAGACATGACCCCTTAGGTTGTTTCACTCACCATTGAGAAGATTCAGAGTCTCTTGGCCACATACCTGAGGCCATGGATGATGGAACTAAGGTTAAGGCTCCAAAGCTGCCTGATCCCCACATGGGGGCAGTCAAGAAGACAGAAGGCAGTTGCATCCAGAGGGTCAGGGGAGGGCACAGCAGGAAGGATGGGAAACTGTAAACCACTTTGGTGGGTATTGGAGAACAAAGCCCGATGCATTTGATCAAGAATTAGTTATTGAAATGTTTGAGAGTGATGTTTGTTCTGTGGACTCAAGATTCCCCAAGTGATCATTGTGAGGGTTTCCTGGGATTTGATGTAAATCATAGGAATGGAATTTTAATTAAATAACTCTGAACAAGTAGGTCTATCAGAGTATAACAGCTCATGACTTTCGGTTTTTTTTGTGTGTGTAAAATGGAAATATTACTACCTTGTTTATGTGGGAAGTAGCCTATATTGTTTTCGGAGAAGGCAATGGCACCGCACTCCAGTGCTCTTGCCTGGAAAATCCCATGGACGGAGGAGCCTGGTAGGCTGCAGTCCATGGGGTCGCATAGAGTTGGACGCGACTGAGCGACTTCAGTTTCACTTTTCACTTGCATGCATTGGAGAAGGAAATGGCAACCCACTCCAGTGCTCTTGCCTGGAAAATCCCATGGACGGAGGAGCCTGGTAGGCTGTGTCCATAGGGTTGCACAGAGTAGGACATGACTGAGCCACTCAGCAGCAGCAGCAGCCCATAGTGTTTTCCCCTTGACCCCAGAGAGAGCAGGGTTCCCCTTGTCTCTGCATGCCCGTGGTTTGGTGGGAGGGGTCACCCCCAGGTGAGTGTTGGGGACTCAGCCTGAGTATCCAGCAGGGCTTTAGAGGCTTGGCTCTTATGATGGCTTTCTGTCTCCTCAGCTTTATCTGGTCAGTTTCAACCGTCCTGGCTGAGGATGCAGAGGAGGACAGTGGGGGCTGAGTTCTTGACCTTGAAACAACGAGAGGGACTTGCTCTCGTTCCTGGTTTGATCTGTGTCTTGCCAAATTGTCCGGTTTCTCCTTTCGGCCTGGATCTTCTAACACCGCCCAGGAAATATTGATGCCAGTGACATCCACCACTCTGTTAGGCATATGGCAGCTCAGGGACTGATATGGAAACAGCCTCTTTCTGTCATTCACACCCACTTGTTACAGCATCTGTAAAGGTTATGACTTTAGAGGACAGATGGGAGAGGTTTCTATTAAAAGAAAAAAAAAACAACACCACCACCCCTGAGGCTCACTGGAGAAAAACCCCCTGGTTCACCATGGGAATGGCCCCCGTGGCCGCAGGTGTGCAGCGGGCATAGATGACAGTGATGAGTGTGAAAAAGGTCCCCAACCAGGAGAACAGGCGTGTCGTCAGGCGAGCCCAGTGTGATGGAAGCTGGGGCAGAGGTGGTGACGGGCAAGGAGGAGTAATGAGGGCTTATTTACTTTTCCTAATTTTAAAAAATATTAAGCTTTTATAGACTATATTTGAACATTTTGGTAGCTACAAAACAGATAAATAAAATTTTCTCACTACCTTCTTCACAATAACTCAGTTTCTCTCTCTGTTCTTAAACTTTGTTCAAATTTGAAAACTGAATGCAATGTGTGTCGATTCTTATTTCTTAGTGCTGACTGTGCATTGAGGTGAACGGGAAGAGTGGACCCAATAGAGCGCAGGGCGCTGGACAGCAAACTACAGACTAGGGCGCTCCAAGCCCGCACTCTCCACAGTGAAATCAGTAAAACCACCAGGGTCTGTCAGCGCAGAGGACCCGAGAAGTAGCAACAATGATCTCTCTTCTGCTCCCACCATTGCCAGCCCTAGCAGGGGTCCAGAGTGGCTCCTGGGGTATGTGTGTGCTTCTATGTTTGTGCATGTGTGTGTGTGTGTGCACGTGGGTGTGTGTGTGTGTGCGCGTGTGTGTTTGTGTGCGAGCGCGCGCGTGTGTGTGTGCCTCGTATTTCTTCCTGCTACAGAAGTGAGTCTGGATTCTTCAAGTAAGCAGCGGCCATGCCACATAAACAGCGCGGTGAACAGGGTAGTGTCCTTGGGAGCTGAGTGTGCACAGAGTTTGTATAATGGGTCCAGGTGCAAACTTCCGGTTGTTCCCGTAGTTCACACCTGTTTTGTGAGGGGAATGGTCTTCCCCTGGGATATCAGCTCAAAGCTGATGGAGGGAAGGACTACACAGGCGTGTGTTAGAGCCGGCAGCTCTGGGCACGCATGATTGGGCAAGCCAAGTGAACGGCTCGAGGCTCCTGACCTGAAGGAAGAGACTGCGGACACAGGGATCCCAGGCCTGCAGAGTCAGAGCTCTGATTGGCCGCAGGGGCTCTGGGTGTTGGTGGAGCAGAGAGGTGGAGGGGCTGAGATGCCAGCTGCCTGTCCCAAGACTAGAGTAGGAGGGAGCAGAAAAGCACATCGTGTGGCCCATCTTTGTTTCTGCACGTCTTTCTGTCCAGACACCAGGCTATAGGGAAGACTTGATTCTTGCTTTTTAAAACCGCTTTAGCTATTCTGTTTATTCTTCCACTGCATTTTTTAAAAAATGGTAAATGCATATATATATATGCACTGCTGGAAGTGCTAGAACTTTCTGTTTTAGCAGTTTGCCATAGATATCTGTCTAATACCTATAGATCTAACTCATTTACATAACAGCAATAAACCAAAAAGCAAATTGATAGTGTTGTGGTATGTGGATGCACTGAAGATTTACTTAACTGGTCTCTTGCCATGTTTTCTAAATATTCTGTGATTAAGTAATGCTGATGTCAACATTGTTGTTATACGTGTAGTTGCACACATGTTCCTGTACTTCTGTTTCTTGTCATCTGACTTTGCTTGCTGGAAACTAAAGACCAATTACGTAGTCAAATTTTCAGTCCTTTCGTTGATGGCGTCTGAGCCTTGGGTTTTATTCTTCAGCAGCATCTCGACTCTGAAATTACAGAATGCAATGTCTCCTGCGCTCTCTCTCTTTGTGTTACCGTCACTGTTTCAGCCTACAGTTCACACAGCCCAGCCCCCCGCAGAATCTCCCTTGCTCAGGTTGGGCTGGGCCTTGCAATCTCGCGGGGAGGGCCTCTCCGCCGCGGCCTCCCGCTCTCCTCCCGCCCTGGGCCGCTCCGCGCCGTGCTGTCCCGAGCGGGGAGCCCCCTCCGAGGCAGAGGCCCCCGGCGAGCTCGGGCGTTCGGGCGGTAGGCGCCACTGCGGCCTGCCGGCGACGGCGCCTCGTCCCGGGGACGCTCGAACCGGTTGTTCTGCGCCCCCGGCGGCCGCTTGCAGAGCGTTCCTTTCCTTCGGCGACCTTCACAAGGGCTGCGATGTAGCCGGCAAACGCGGAAGGGAGCTCCAGAGGCCGGCAGCACTGGCGGCGATAATCCCGGTGCCGTTGAGGCCTGGGCACACCTGCTCCTGCTGAAGATTGGATCTGCAGTGTTTCGGGAGGCGGCCTGGCGTCGCGGCAGAGATGCTCTGTGGCTTCACGCTCGGGTCGACCAGCATCTCCCCGCGTCCATCCATATGTGGGGCCTCCGAGCGGGCAAAGAAAGGGTTTTTCCACCCGGAGCGTTGGTGAGTCGTCGGCCAGACTCTTGGGTCACCGTTTGGGGCGTTGGTTTTCCCACCGCGGTACGACCGCTTCAGGCTCCGGAGCTTGGTCAGCCCGCGCTAGTCTTGCTCGGAAGGCCTGTTGGCGGGCGCGCCGGGGCCCCGTCTCCGTGTCTGAACGCGTCCTGCTCCCGCTTGACTTAAACGGCTAAGCTTGCGTGGCGAGGCCGGGCCGTGTCACTTGGAGCCGGAAGCAGTCGGGACGTTTCCTCTGGTCTCGTGTACCGCCTAGGGTATAACACGTGGCTGAGTGAACGTGCTCCGCGATTTCTCCTGGGGCCACATTGCCCGGTTTTCCCTCTTGGCTGATAGCTGCCGTGTGTCTTCGGCCTCTAGCGCGCTGGGTTCCGCCGGTCCGTCCCTGGATCCCGGTCCTCCTCCCTTGGAGTGGGGGCGGGCCGAACGCGAGGAACAAGGCGGCGCTGGGCTGCTCTCCCCGCCGGCACCGCGGGTTCTCGCCGCCTGGGGCTCAGGTCGGCAGCGGAGTCGGGAGGCGGGGAAGCTGCTCCCCGACGCCCACTGTCGTTTTTCCAGGCTTTTCGATCGACCGAGAACGGCCTGGGTCTTCACAGGGACTGTCCGTGGTTCTTTCCGTTCACTTTGCGTCCTTGGATCACACACTCACAGGTCCCCTCACCGCGGGTGGTAACCAGAAAAGTGTCAAGCAAGTAAGAAGATCGCCCAATGCCCGGCTCCAGTCCTGCCTGGGCTTGGCGGTCAGAAGCGTCAAACATGTTTGAAACACAGAAAACGTCTGGGGCCGTCCGGTGGAGAGTGCTAGGGGGGCGTCCTAGTTTCAGAAGAACCTCAACACGCGTGAACGGGAGAATATGAGAAATGCAACCTCCGGCCCACTCGGAGGGAACGCGTGCGGAGTGGTGATGCTGTGCCTTCCCCTGCGATCTGGATTTGTCCCGCTGGCGTTTATGCTGTTTAGTTGTAGCCTGATGATCACCGTCGACCAGATGGCCAGACCGCTTAGGCGCTTTAAAATTTCCTATAATGTAGGTTTTGGTATTGAGGAGGCAACGGCAACCCACTCTAATGTTCTTGCCTGGAAAATACCAGGGGGGGAGGAGCCTGGTAGGCTGCAGTCCATGGAGTCGGACTGGACTGACTTCAGTTTCACGCACTGAAGAAGGAAATGGCAACCCATCCCACTGTTCTTGCCTGGAGAATCCCAAGGACGGGGGAGCCTGGTGGGCTGCCATCTGTGGGGTCGGACACGACTGAAGCGACTTAGGAGCAGCAGCAGGTTTTAGGAGATGAAAGTGAAATCTATAATAATGAAAGTTACTATTCTCGATGTTACTATAATTATTACTGTTGTAAGTATAAAGTTTATCCACAGAACAGCTGCTCAGTTGAAGAGGACCCAAGAGAAGTTTCAGTATGTCTAAATATTTAAAAGCAGAGGCAACTTTCTACAACCCAGGAGGCCTTGCCCCCTGCTCCACAGCAACCATTCTGGAAATCCAGACCCCCTAATCTCTGCTGCCATAGGCCTCAAGGTCAGGTCTGGGTCAATGACTGTTTCCTCCTGTATCCTTTCCAATTAGAAACAAATCGGTGGGAACATGTTCTAAGCAATCCTATGGGCGCCTCTCTTCCCCGCAGCATGCCTCCAGCTTCCCTACATCACTAGCTCTGAGTAGGACATGCCTTCCTGGTTTGCTGCCACTCCTATGCGTACCCCTAGTCTCAGCCTAATGCAAGTGGTGCCGGCTGACCCCTTGCAACCTAAATAGTAGCTGGGAAACGCACTTCCTGATCTGTAATTTAAGATCTTTATAAACATGAAAATGGAAGCATAATATTGAGTCAGGAACATGGTCAACGATTTCCTTACTATTTATAGGGTTTCTTATAACTTTTCCATCCTAAAGCTATTCAAAGATTGGACAGAGGCTCAAGAAGCAAGTGATATACAAATATATACATATATAAATTACGGCTAATTTGCATTGTAGGGCACAAACCAACACAAAATGGTTAAACAATTTTCCACCAATGAAAAAAATTTTTAAAGAAGCGATACTAAAGCTATTCGAATTCCTTTTGTAGGCAAAGATAGCTACGTTTTTTCAGTAGAATTGTAAAATTGGCATGACGAGGTTTACTGACATCTTTAAAATTGCTTTCTAGAAACATCCATTTACGTATGTGTGTACTGCTCACTAGCCTCCATCTAGTTTGCCATACTTTGAAAAAAATCTAATGTGGGAGGAATTGTTTTATTTTTTGCTTTGAGACCAATATTTTGTTTTTTGTGTTTTTATTCATTCTGGAATCTCACTTGTGCCCGCCGATTGATACTGATATTTGATAGAGACTCAGAGGGATCATTCAGCAGCTGTGGAACTTTTTCTGTGAGTAGCTCCCTCCTTTCTGACGCCCTGCCACACAGATCATAGCCTCGCTGGCCTCCCAGCTCACCCGTGTTCTCAATTCACATTCTACCAGAATGCTCATGGGCTCCTCTGACTGCAGTTGCAGCGTGAAAATCGCCTGAAGGCAGAGAGGTGCAGAGTCATCAGGTTGGTGTGTGTGCTCACCTTCACACGAGGAACCTAGCCCCGGAACCTCCACACTGCCTGCTGTTCAGGGTCTGAGAACAGTTTCCTTTTTTGTTCATCTTTCTTAATTCCCAATGGTAGGTGAACAAGTTAGACTGTTCCTCTTAACGTTGCACCCTCTCCGGGGGCCCTAGAGTGGGCTCACACGTGCTGACAAAGCAGGAGACTTGACTGGAAGGGGCGTGCGGGGAGGACAGCAGCAGGGTGAGGAAGCTCAGGGGACGTCTCCGCCACGTGACCTCTGGCCTCAGGTTTTATGGGGTTGGTTTTCAGGCTGTCTCTGGCCAGGCATTGTGACTCAGGGTTCATTTCATGTATTTTGTTCAGCTTTCTAACTACCAGTTACTACAGGTGAGGAAGTCCAGACACTCTTTGTATTTATTTGGAAGCAGAAATCACATTTTAAGAGAAAATTATACTTTTGATCAATTTAAAATCACCGAACCACACATGCTTGAAGTTGTCTTTTGTTTCATATTCTTTGTTTTTGCTCATGTACATGTTAAAACGAAATACCAGCAGACACACTTAGATGGCTTTCCGCACCCCCTATAAGAACATTATGCCAATAAATTTTGGGTTAAGGTCTTAGAAGTCTGAATTTCAATCCTTCAGTTCAGTTCAGTTGCGCAGTCGTGTCTGACTCTTTGCGACCCCATGAGTTGCAGCACGCCAGGCCCTCCCTGTTCATTACCATCTCCCGGAGTTCACTCAGACTCACGTCCATCGAGTCCGTGATGCCATCCAGCCATCTCATCCTGGTCGTCCCCCTCTCGTCCTGCCCCCAATCCCTCCCACCATCAGAGTCTTTTTCCAATGAGTCCACTCTTCTCATGAAAGTTGGCCAAAGTACTGGAGCTTCAGGTGGTGTAGCGATTCGTTCCTTCCAAAGAAATCCCATGGGAACCGATTGCTCCGTTCACGATAT
>NW_017212827.1:0-16199 GCF_001704415.2 Capra hircus | reverse complement strand
CTTCACCACCCTTGCTGCCCAACTGAAGAAGTCCCCGACATACCCGTATTCCCACTCGAGAGGAAGCACGAGAGTCCCGCCCACATCCAGAGGAGCCCCGTTTCCGTCTCATAGCTCGAGAGGAGGATCTTTCCCTGCGTTGGCGAAGAATTCCCGGCATTCCCGTCGCATCTCAAGAGGAGGCACTCTCCACAGGAAAGGCAAGAGGAACTCCCGGGACGTGCCACCATTTCCAGAGTCCCCCAGATGTCTCAGTCCATTCCAGGGAAACCTGTTTTTCCTGCACTGCCTCGACTTTCAAGCCGAGGATCGACTCACACGGCGGTGGCACGTGGACAGCCCTGTGGGAACAGCCTCGTGGCGAAAGTCTCTTCGGAAAGCCTCGTGGGAAAAAGCCTCATAGGAAAGCCTCGAGGGAAAGCACGGATGCTTTGATCCACGCGAAGGGGAAGCGTGACACTGCTGATTCAGCTCGAGAGGAAAGCACACGTGCATGCCCCACTCGATACGAGGACTGACTCCCCTGGGGAGACTCCAGAAGAACCCCAAGATCCATGTCAGCACTGGAGAGGAACCCTCACTTTACGGCACCGACTCCACAAAGGTCCTAGGCCCCAGCATCGACGGGAGAGGAATCCCGTGAGTTTCCCCGAGCACCTCCATGGGGACTGGCCTTTCCTGAGGCCACCAGAGGGGTCCCTGAGGTCCCCGTCGTAGGTCGAGAGCACCTGCAGCAACTTGAGAAAATCCAGGAGGTTCTCCCTTCCAGGCGAGAGGAGGAACATTTCCGCTGAGGTGTCTCAAGGCTAATCACACCTAACCTCTGGAACTTCCATAGGGACCTTCACACCCTTGCTGCAACTCAAGAAGATCCCCAACATACCCGTCTGCACTCGAGAGGAAGCACCAGAGTCCCGCCCACATTCAGAGGAGCCCCGTTTCCGCCTCCTAGCTCGAGAGGAGGGATCCTTTCCCTGCATGTTCGGGAAAGCATTCCCGGCGTTTCCATCGCATCTCAAGAGGAGGCGCTCTCCACAGGAAAGGAGAGAGGAACTCCAGGGTCGTGCCACCATTCCAGAGTCCCCAGATGTCTCAGTCCATTCCAGGGAAACCTGTTTCCCTACACTGCCTCGACTTTCAGGACGAGGATCCACTCACACCACGGTGGCACATGGGACAGCCCTTTGGGAAATCCTCGAGGGAAAGCCACAGATCCTTTGATCCATGCGAAGAGAAGCGTGACACTGCTGCTTCAGCTCGTGAGGAAAGCACACGTGCATGCCCCCACTCGAGACGAGGACTGACTCGCCTGGGGAGACTCCAGAAGTACCAAGATCCATGTCAGCACTGGAGAGGAATCCTCACATTCCGGCACAGACTCCAAACAAGGTCTTAGGCCCCGGCATCGATGGTAGAGGAATCCGAGAGGCCCCGAGTAACTAGCATGGGGACTGGCCTTTCCTGAGGCCACCAGAGCGGGTCCCTGAGGTCCCCGTCGTTAGTCGAGAGCACCTGCCGCAACTCGAGAAAAATCCAGGAGGTTCTCCCTTCCAGGCGAGATTAGGCCCATTTCTGCTGAGGCGACTCGAGGCAAATCACACCTAACCTCTTGAATTTCCAAAGGGTCCTCCACACCCTTGCTGCAACTGAAGAAGTTCCCCGACATACCCGTCTCCACTCGAGAGGAAGCACGAGAGTCCCGCCCACATCCAGAGGAGCCCCGTTTCCGTCTCACAGCTCGAGAGGAGGGATCTTTCCCTGCGTGGTCGGGAAAGAATTCCCGGCGTTCCCGTCGCATCTCAAGAGGAGGCGCTCTCCACAGGAAAGGCAAGAGGAACTCCGGGTCGTGCCACCATTCCCAGAGTCCCCCAGATGTCTCAGTCCATTCCAGGGAAACCTGTTTTCCCTGCACGGCCTCGACTTTCAAGCCGAGGATCGACTCACACGACGGTGGCACGTGGGACAGCCCTGTGGGAAAGCCTCGAGGGAAAGCCACAGATCCCTTGATCCACGTGATGGGGAGCGTGAGACTGGTGCTACAGCTCGGGAGGAAAGTGCACGTGCATGCCCTTACTCGGGACGAGAACTGACTCCCCTGTGGATACTCCAGAAGTACCCCAAGATCCATGTCAGCACTCGAGAGGAATCCTCAGGTTCCGGCACGACTCCCCACAAGATCTTAGGCCCCGCCATCGACGGGAGAGGAATCCCGAGAGGCCCCGAGCAACTTGCATGGGACTGCCTTTCCTGAGGCCACCAGAGCGGGTCCCTGAGGTCCCCGTCGTAACGCGAGAACACCTGCACAACTCTAGAAAAAGCAGGAGGTTCTCCCTCCAGGGGAGATGAGGCCCATTTCCTCTGAGGTGTCCCCAGTCTAATTACACCTAACCTCTGGAACTTCCAAAGGGTCCTTCACACCGTTGCTGGCAACTCAAGAAGTTCCCGACATACCCGTCTCCGCTCGAGAGGAAGCACGAGAGTCCCGCCCTCATCCAGAGGAGCCCCGTTTCCGCCTCATAGCTCGAGAAGAGAGACCTTTCCTGCGTGGTCGGGAAAGAATTCCGGGCGTTCCCGTCGCATCTCAAGAGGAGGCGCTCTCCACAGGAAAGGAGAGAGGAAACTCCAGGGTCGTGGCACCATTCTCAGAGTCTTCCAGATGTCTCAGTCCATTCCAGGGAAACCTGTTTCCCTGCACTGCTCGACTTTCAAGCCAAGGATCGACTCACACCTGGCGCACGTGGACACCCTGTGGGAAAGCCTGGTAGAAAAAGCCTCGTGGGAAAGCCTCATGGGAAAGCCTCGAGGGAAAGCCACAGATGCTTTGATCCACCGCGAAGAGAAGCGTGACACTGCTGCTTCAGCTCGGGAGGAAATCACACGTGCATGCCCCCCACTCGAGACGAGGGACTGACTCCCCTGGGGAGAGTCCAGAAGTACCCCAAGATCCCACGTCAGCAGTGGAGAGGAATCCTCACGTTCAGGCACCGAATCTAAACAAGGTCTTAGGCCCCCGGCCATCGACGGGAGAGGAATCCCGAGAGGCCCCGAGTAACTAGCATGGGGACTGGCCTTTCCTGAGGGCCATCAGAGCGGGTCCCTGAGGTACCCGTCGTTAGTAAGAGCACCTGCCGCAACTCGATAAAATCCAGGAGGTTCTCCCCTCCAGGCGAGATGAGGCCCATTTCCTCTGAGGCGTCCCCAGGCTAATCACACCTAAACTCTGGAACTTCCAAAACGTCCTTCACATTCTTGCTGCAACTCAAGAAGTTCCCCCGACATACCCGTCTCCACGCGAGAGGAAGCACGAGAGTCCCGCCCACATCCAGAGGAGCCCCGTTTCCGCCTCATAGCTCAAGAGGAGGGATCCTTTCCCTGCGTGGTCAGGAAAGAATTCTCGGCGTTCCCGTCGCATCTCAAGAAGGGGACGCTTTACACAGGAAAGGCGTATGGAACTCCAGGGTCGTTCCACCAATCCCAGAGTCCCCCAGATGTCTCAGGCCATTCCAGGAAACCTGTTTTCCCTGCACTGCCTCGACTTTCAAGCCGAGGATCGACTCACACGACGGTGGCACGTGGGACAGCCCTGTGGGAAAAGCCTCGTGGGAAAGTCTCGTGGGAAAGCCTCGAGGGAAAGCCACAGATCCCTTGATCCACGCGAAGGGGAGCGTGACACTGCTGCTATCTCGGGAGGAAAGTTCACGTGCATGCCCTTACTCGGGACGAGGACTGACTCCCCTTTAGAGACTCCAGAAGTACCCAAGATCCATGTCAGCACTGCAGAGGAATCCTCAGGTTCCAGCACCGACTCCACACAAGGTCTTAGGCCCCAGCATCGATGGGAGAGGAATCCCGAGAGGCCCCCGAGCAACTCGTATGGGGACCTGCCTTTCCTGAGGCCACCAGAGCGGGTCCCTGATGTCCCCGTCGTAAGTCGAGAGCACCTGCCGCAACTCGAGAAAACCCAGGAGGTTCTCCCTTCCAGGCGAGATGAGGACCATTTCCGCTGAGGTGTCTCAAGGCTAATCATACCTAACCTCTGGAACTTCCAAAGGGTCCTTCACACCCTTGCTGCAACTCAATAAGATCCCCAACACACCCGTCTCCACTGGAGAGGAAGCACGAGAGTCCCGCCCACATTCAGAGGAGCCCCGTTTCCGCCTCCTAGCTCGAGAGGAGGAATCCTTTCCCTCAGTGATCGGGGAAAGAGTTCCCAGTTTTCCCGGCGCATCTTAAGAGGACGCGATCTCCACAGGAAAGGCGAGAGGAACACCAGGGTCGTGCCACCATTCCCAGAGTCCCCCAGATGTCTCAGTCCATTCCAGGGAGCCCTGTTTTCCCTGCAATGCCTCGACTTTCAAGCCGAGGATCCACTCACACCACGGTGGCACGTGGAACAGCCCTGTGGGAAGCCTCATGGGAAAGCCTCAAGGGAAAGCCACAGTTGCTTTGATCAAAGCGAAGGGAAATGTGACACTGCTGCTACAGCTCGGGAGGAAAGCTCACGTGCATGGCCCCTCTCGAGAGGAGGACTGACTCCCCTGGGGAGAGTACAGAAGTACCCCAAGATCCACGTCAGCACTGCAGAGGAATCCTCACGTTCCGGCACCGACTCCAAATAAGGTCTTAGGCCCCGGCATCGACGGAGAGGAATCCCGAGAGGGCCCGAGTAACTACCATGGGGACTGGCCTTTCCTTAGGCCATCAGAGCGGGTCCCTGAGGTCCCCGTCGTTTGTCGAGAGCACCTGCCGCAACTCGAGAAAATCCAGGAGGTTCTCCCTTCCAGGCGAGATTAGGCCCATTTCTGCGGAGGCGACTCGAGGCTAATCACACCTAACCTCTTGAATTTCCAAAGGGTTCTTCACACCCTTGCTGCAACTGAAGAAGTTCCCCGACATACCCGTATCCACTCGAGAGGAAGCACGAGAGTCCCGCCCACATCCAGAGGAGCCCCGTTTCCGTCTCATAGCTCGAGAGGAGGGATCTTTCCCTGCGTGGTCGGGAAACAATTCCCGGCATTCCCGTCGCATCTCAAGAGGAGGCACTCTCCACAGGAAAGGCAAGAGGAACTCCCGGGACGTGCCACCATTTCCAGAGTCCCCCAGATGTCTCAGTCCATTCCAGGGAAACCTGTTTTTCCTGCACTGCCTCGACTTTCAAGCCGAGGATCGACTCACACGGCGGTGGCACGTGGGACAGCCCTGTGGGAAAGCCTCGTGGGAAAGTCTCTTCGGAAAGCCTCGTGGGAAAGCCTCATAGGAAAGCCTCGAGGGAAAGCCACGGATGCTTTGATCCACGCGAAGGGAAGCGTGACACTGCTGATTCAGCTCGAGAGGAAAGCACACGTGCATGCCCCCACTCGATACGAGGACTGACTCCCCTGGGGAGACTCCAGAAGAACCCCAAGATCCATGTCAGCACTGGAGAGGAACCCTCACTTTACGGCACCGACTCCACAAAGGTCCTAGGCCCCAGCATCGACGGGAGAGGAATCCCGTGAGTTTCCCCGAGCACCTCCCATGGGGACTGGCCTTTCCTGAGGCCACCAGAGCGGGTCCCTGAGGTCCCCGTCGTAGGTCGAGAGCACCTGCAGCAACTTGAGAAAATCCAGGAGGTTCTCCCTTCCAGGCGAGAGGAGGAACATTTCCGCTGAGGTGTCTCAAGGCTAATCAAACCTAACCTCGGGAACTTCCATAGGGACCTTCACACCCTTGCTGCAACTCAAGAAGATCCCCAACATACCCGTCTGAACTCGAGAGGAAGCACCAGAGTCCCGCCCACATTCAGAGGAGCCCCGTTTCCGCCTCCTAGCTCGAGAGGAGGGATCCTTTCCCTGCATGTTCGGGAAAGCATTCCCGGCGTTCCCATCGCATCTCAAGAGGAGGCGCTCTCCACAGGAAAGGAGAGAGGAACTCCAGGGTCGTGCCACCATTCCCAGAGTCCCCCAGATGTCTCAGTCCATTCCAGGGAAACCTGTTTCCCTACACTGCCTCGACTTTCAGGACGAGGATCCACTCACACCACGGTGGCACATGGGACAGCCCTTTGGGAAATCCTCGAGGGAAAGCCACAGATCCTTTGATCCATGCGAAGAGAAGCGTGACACTGCTGCTTCAGCTCGTGAGGAAAGCACACGTGCATGCCCCCACTCGAGACGAGGACTGACTCCACTGGGGAGACTCCAGAAGTACCCCAAGATCCATGTCAGCACAGGAGAGGAATCCTCAGGTTCCGGCACCAACTCCACACAAGGTCTTAGGCCCCGGCATCAGGGGAGAGGAATCCCGAGAGGCCCCCGAGCAACTCGTATGGGGACCTGCCTTTCCTGAGGCCACCAGAGCGGGTTCCTGATGTCCCCGTCGTAAGTCAAGAGCACCTGCCGCAACTCAAGAAAATCCAGGAGGTTCTCCCTTCCAGGCGAGATGAGGCCCATATCCGCTGAGGCGTCTCGAGGCTAATCACACCAAACCTCAGGAACTTCCAAAGGGTCCTTCACACACTTGCTAAAACTAAAGAAGTTCGCCGACATACCCGTCTCCACTCGAGAGGAAGCACGAGAGTCCCGCCCACATCTAGAGGAACCCCGTTTCCGCCTCCTAGCTCGAGAGGAGGGATCCTTTCCTTGCATGGTCGGGAAAGAATTCCCGGCGTTCCCGTCGCATCTCAAGAGGAGGCGATCTCCACAGGAAAGGCGAGAGGAACCCAGGGTCCTGTCTCCATTCCCTGAGTCCCCCAGATGTCTCAGTCCATTCCAGGGAAACCTGTTTTCCCTGCACTGCCTCTACTTTCAAGCCGAGGATCGACTCACACCACGGTGGCACATGGGACAGCCCTGTGGGAAAGCCTCGTGGGAATGCCTGGAGAGAAAGCCTCGTGGGAAAGCCTCGAGGGAAGCCACAGTTGCTTTGATTCACGCGAAGGGAAGTGTGACACTACTGCTACAGCTCTGGAGGAAAGCGCACGTGCATGCCCCCACTCGAGACGAGGACTGACTCCCTGGGAAGACTCCAGAAGTACCCCAAGATCCACGTCAGCCCTGGAGAGGAATCCTCACGTTCCGGCACCGACTTCAAACAAGGTCTTAGGCCCCGGCATCGACGGGAGAGGAATCCCGAGAGGCCCCGAGCAACTAGCATGGGGACTGGCCTTTCCTGAGGCCATCAGAGCGGGTCCCTGAGGTCCCCGTCATAAGTCGAGAGCAACTGCCGCAACTCGAGAAAATCCAGGAGGCTCTCCCCTCCAGGCGAGATGAGGCCCGTTTCCTCTGAGGCGTCCCCAGGCTAATCACACCTAACCTCTGGAAATTCCAAAACGTCCTTCACATCCTTGCTGCAACTCAAGAAGTTCCCCGACATATCCGTCTCCACTCGAGAGGAAGCACGAGAGCCCGCCCACATCCAGAGGAGCCCCGTTTCCACCTCATAGCACCAGAGGAGGGATCCTTTCCCTGCATGGTCGGGAAAGAATTCCCGGCGTTCCCGTCGCATCTCAAGAGGGGACGCTTTCCACAGGAAAGGTGTGAGGAACTCCAGGGTCTTTCCACCATTCCCAGAGTCCCCCAGATGTCTCTGGCCATTCCAGGGAAGCCTGTTTTCCCGGCACTGCCTTAACTTTCAAACTGAGGATCGACTCACACCATGGTGGCACGTGGACAGCGCTGTGGTAAAGCCTCGTGGGAAAGCCTGGTGGGAAAGCCTCTAGGGAAAGCCTCGAGGGAAAGCCACAGATCCCTTGATCCATGCGAAGGGAAGCGTGACACTGCTGCTACAGCTCGGGAGGAAAGCGCACGTGCATGCCACCACTTAGAGGAGGACTGACTCCCCTTGGGAGACTTCAGAAGTACCCCAAGATCCATGTCAGCAATGGAGAGGAATTCTCAGGTTTTGCCACAGACTCCACATAAGATCTTAGGCCCCGGCTTCGACGGGAGAGGAAACCCGAGAGGCCCCCGAGCAACTCGCATGGGGACTGGCCTTTCGTGAGGCCACCAGAGCGGGTCCCTGAGGTCCCTGTCGTAAGTCGAGAGCACATGCCGCAAGTCGAGAAAATCCAGGAGGTTCTCCCCTCCAGGCGAGATGAGGCCTATTTCTTGAGGCGTCTCGAGGCTAATCACACCTAACCTCTGGGACTTCCAAAGGGTCCTTCACACCCTTGCTGCAACTCAAGCAGTTCCCCGACATACCCGTCTCCACTCGAGAGGAAGCACGTGAGTCCCGCCCACATCCAGAGGAGTACCGTTTCCGCCCCCTAGCTCTAGAGGAGGGATCCTTTCCCTGCGTGTTCGGGAAAGAATTCCAGGCGTTCCCGTCGCATCTCAAGATGAGGCGCCCTCCACAGGAAAGGCGAGAGGAACTCCAGGGTCGTGCCACCATTCCCAGAGTCCCCCAGATGTCTCAGTCCATTCCAGGGAAACCAGTTTTCCCTGCACTGCCTCGACTTTCCAGCCAAGAATAGACTCACACCACGGTGGCACGTGGGACAGCCCTGTGGGAAAGCCTCGTGGGAAAGCCACAGATCCCTTGATCCACGCGAAGGGAAGCGTGACACTGCTGCTACAGCTCGGGAGGAAAGCGCACGTGCATGCCCCCACTCGAGACGAGGACTGACTCCCCTGGGGAGACTCCAGAAGTACCCCAAGATCCATGTCAGCACTGGAGAGGAATCCTCAGGTTCCGGCACCGCCTCCACACAAGTTCTTATGCCGGGGTCCAGCCCCGGTGGATCCAGGGAATTCGAAGGGTGGACGGCGTTGGCGTGGAAAGACTTGTTTATTTATTAATGTAAGATTAGATTAGAAAACTATAGTGTAGTAAGAAGATTAAGTGGAGGAAGCGGGCTGAATAGCTTGGTTTACGCGGACTGCCAATTAAATTTCAGACAAGGAATTTGCACCACCTACATTGGGCCACCGACGTCCGCTTGAATATCTAAGGTTGCCTAGCCTTAAGCTCCCTTTTGTGCGGGTCTTAACAGCCAGGGCATGTAAGTAGACCTGGCGAGCCTCCGCACTCCAGGTGGAGATTCAGCCTGAAGTTATAGAAAAGAGCAGAGAGAAGGAAAGGTAGAGAAGAAGAAAGAGAGAGAAAGACACGGGGGGAGCCAGAGTCCCAAGAAACCAGGCTGAGAGACTAGTTCGAGAAGCTGGTCCGAGAAACTGGCCTCCGGCCCCTGGCCTCCTCCTTTATTGTTCAGAAGGCCTTTTATACTTTTGATAAAACATGGAGATCAATGGATAACACAAAATTATGTAGTGTTCGCAACCCAGATTCTTTCTGTATATCATTTTGTATACAAAAGGTCTCAGGTGATTTACATTATCTTCTGGCCAAGAGGCTTGTTAACACTTTTTGGCTCTCTTCCTTAATGAATGTTAATTTTGTTTCCCCTGAAGTGTTTTTCTTTAATCTGCATCTCCTTAAAGCATTAAAGTTACATCTCTATAGAACACAGGTGCAGTGGGTTATAACAAAGAAGGTACTTAACTCAAAGATCTAATGTTGCTAATACCAGGTCTACTACTTGTTTTTCTATATACCAACTATATCTAAAAATAAAGGATATGACAATTTGGCAGCAAGCATTGACCCAAAAAAATGAAACTTTTAATCAGTCCTATTCTAAAGATTTTGACTCCTCGGAAGCTCCTGCATTCCTAGGATGTTTTAAGCTTCCTGTGCCTCCTGCAGTCAGGAGGCCTCAAACAATCACAAGCGCAGCTGTACGAGTCCTACAGGCAGGCTAGAAAGAAATCAGAGGGATTTTGGATTGAAACACTCTTTCAAATGCAGAAGACTAACGGCCTGAATTGACTTTTTCCAGAAAAGGTAAGAAGAGTGAAAAAGCAGAGCACAAAAACCGGCAGATTTTTGTTGGGGTACATGCTTAAAAATTTCCAGAGGTGTCCCTGAAGTCTGAGCACGCCTTGCGTATGTCAGCTTCCTTCCTCATAACCCTGTCACGGGCGGGCTTCCTCACACTGGCTCCTGGCAGTCTTAGGCCCCGGCATCGACGGGAAAGGAATCCCGAGAGGGCCCCGAGCAACTCGCATGCGGACTGGCCTTTCCTGAGGCCACCAGAGCGGGTCCCTGAGGTCTCCGTCGTAAGTCGAGAGCACCTGTCGCAACTTGAGAAAATCCAGGAGGTTCTCCCCTCCAGGCGAGATGAGGCCCATTTCCACTGAGGCGTCTCGAGGCTAATCACACCTAACTTCTGGAACTTCCAAAGGGTCCTTCACACCGTTGCTGCACCTCAAAAAGTTCCCCGACATACCCGTGTCCACTCGAGAGGAAGCACTAGAGACCTGGGCACATCCAGAGGAGCCCCGTTTCCGCCTCATAGCTCGAGAGGAGGGATCTTTCCCTGCGTGGTCGGGAAAGAATTCCCGGCGTTCCTGTCCCATCTCAAGAGGAGGCGCTCTCCACAGGAAAGGCGAGAGGAACTCCAGGGTCATGCCACCATTCCCAGAGTCCCCAGATGTCTCAGTCCATTCCAGTGAAACCTGTTTTCCCTGCACTGCCTCGACTTTCACGCCGAGGATCGACTCATACCACGGTGGCACGTGGGACAGCCCTGTGGGAAAGCCTCGTGGGAAAGCCTCGTGGGAAAGCCTCGAGGGAAAGCCACAGATCCCGTGATCCACGTGAAGGGAAGCGTGACACTGCTGCTAAAGCTCGGAAGGAAAGCACACGTGCATGCCCCACACGGGACGAGGACTGACTCCCCTGGGGAGACTCCAGAAGTACCCCAAGATCCATGTCAGTACTGGAGAGGAATCCTCAGGTTCCGGCACCGCCTCCAAACAAGGTCTTAGGACCCTGCATCGAAGGGAGAGAAATCCCGAAAGGGTCCGAGCAACTTGCATGGGGACTGGCCTTTCCTGAGGCCTCCAGAGGGTGTCCCTGTGGTCCCCGTCGTAAGTCGAGAGCACCTGCCGCAAGTCGAGAAAATCCAGGAGGTTTTCCCCTCCAGGCGAGATGAGGCCCATTTCCGATGAGGCGACTCGAGGCTAATCACACCTAACCTCTGGAACTTCCAAAGGGTCCTTAACAGCCCTGCTGCAACTCAAGAAGTTCCCCGACATACCCGTCTCCACTCAAGAGGAAGCACGAGTGTCCCGCCCACATCCAGAAGAGCCCCGTTTCCGCCTCCTAGCTCGAGAGGAGGTATCATTTCCTTTCGTGGTCGGCAAAGAATTTCAGGCGTTCCCGTCGCATCTCAAGAGGAGGCGCTCTCCACAGGAAAGGCGAGAGGAACTCCAGGGTCGTTCCACCATTCCCAGAGTCCCCAAGATGTCTCAGTCCATTCCAGGGAAACCTGTTTTCCCTTCACTGCCTCGACTTTCAAGCCGAGGATCGACATCGACACACACCACGGTGGCACGAGGGACAGCTCTTTGGGAAAGCCTCGAGGGAAAGCCACAGATCTCCAGTAGGTTCTCCCTTCCAGGCGTGATGAGGCCCATTTCTGCTGAGGCGTCTCCAGGCTAATCACACCTAACCTCTGGAACTTCCAAAGGGTACTTCACACCATATCTGCAACTCAAGAAGTTCGCAGACATACCCGTCTCCACTCGAGAGAAAGCACGAGAGTCCCGCCCACATCCAGAGGAGCCCCGTTTCCGCCTCCTAGCTCGAGAGGAGGGATCTTTCCCTGCATGGTTGGGAAAGAATACCCGGCGCTCCCGTCGCATCTCAAGAGGAGGCGCTCTCCACAGGAAAGGCAGCGGAACTCCAGGGTCGTGCCACCGCTCCCAGAGTCCACCAGATGTCTCAGTCCATTCCAGGGAAACCAGTTTGCCCTGCACTGCCTCGACTTTCCAGCCAAAAATAGACTCACACGACGGTGGCACGTGGGACAGCCCTGTGGGAAAGCCTCGTGGGAAAGCCTCCTGGGAATGCCTCGAGGGAAAGCCACAGATCCCTTGATCCACGCGAAAGGAAGCGTGACGCTGCTGCTACAGCTCGGGAGGAAAGCGCACGTGCATGCCCCCACTCGAGACGAGGACTGACTCCCCTGGGGAGACTCCAGAAGTACCCCAAGATCCATGTCAGCACTGGAGAGGAATCCTCAGGTTCCGGCACCTACTCCACACAAGGTCTTAGGACCCGGCATCGACGGGGAAGGATTCCCGAGAGGGCCCCGAGTAACTCGCATGGGGACTGGCCTTTCCTGAGGCCACCAGAGCGGGTCCCTGAGGTCCCCGTCGTAAGTCGAGAACACTTGCCGCAACTCGAGAAAATCCAGGAGGTTCTCCCCTCCAGGCGTGTTGAGACCCCTATCCACTGAGGCGTCTTGAGGCTAATCACACCTAACCTCTGGAACTTCCAAAGTGTCCTTCACACCCTTGCTGCAACTCAAGAAGTTCCCCGACATACCCGTCTCCACTCGAGAGGAAGCAAGAGAGTCCCGCCCACATCCAGAGGAGCCCCGTTTCCGCCTCCTAGCTCGAGAGGTGGGATCCCTTCCCTGCGTGTTCGGGAAAGAATTCCCGGCGTTCCCGTCGCATCTCAAGAGGAGGCACTCTCGAAGGAAAGGCGAATGGAACTCCAAGGTGGTGCCACCATTCCCAGAGTCCCCCAGATGTCTCAGTCCATTCCAGGGAAACCTGTTTTCCCTGCACTGCCTCGACTTTCAAGCCGAGGATTGACTCACACCACAGTGGCACGTGGGACAGCCCTGTGGGTGAGCCTCGTGGGAAAGCCTCGAGGGAAAGCCACTGATCCCTTGATCCACGCGAAGGGAAGCGTGACACTGCTGCTACAGCTCGGGAGGATAGCCCAAGTGCATGGACCCAATCGAGACGACTCCTGACTCACCTAGGGAGACTCCAGAAGTACCCCACGATCCATATCAGCACTGGAGAGGAATACTCAGGTTCCGGCAGCGACTCCACACAAGGTCTTAGGCCCTGGCATCGATGGGAGAGGAATCCGAGAGGCCCCGAGCAACTCGCATGGGGACTGGCCTTTCCTGAGGCCACCAGAGCGGGTCCCTGAGGTCCCTGTTGTAAGTCGAGAGCTCCTGCCCCAACTCGAGAAAATCCAGGAGGTTCTACCCTCCAGGCGAGATGAGGCCCATTTCCGATGAGGCGTCTCTAGTCTAATCACACCTACCCTCTGGAACTTCCAAAGGGTCCTTCACACCCTTGCTGCAACTCAAGTTCGCCGACATACCCGTCTCCACTCGAGAGGAAGCACGATAGTCCCGCCCACATCCAGATTAGCCCCGTTTTCACCTCATATCTCGAGATGAGGGATCCTTTCCGCGCGGGGTCGGGAAAGAATTTCCGGTGTTCCCCTCGCATCTCAAGAGGAGGCGCTCTACACTGGAAAGGCGAGAGGAACTCCAGGTTCGTGCCACCATTCCCAGAGTCCCTCAGATGTCTCAGTCCATTCCAGGGAAAACTGTTTTCCCTGCACTGCCTCGACTTTCATGACGAGGATAGACTCACACCACAGTGGCAAGTGGGACAGCCCTGTTGAAAAGCCTCGTGGGAAAGCCTCGTGGGAAAGCCTCGAGGGAAAGCAACAGATCCCTTGATTCACGAGAAGGGAAGCGTTACACTGATGCTACAGCTCGGGAGGAAAGCGCACGTGCATGCCCCCACTCGAGAGGAGGACTGACTCCCCTGGGGAGAGTCCAGAAGTACCCCAAAATCAATGTCAGCACTGGAGAGGAATCCTCAGGTTCCGGCACCGATTCCACACAAGGTCTAGGCCCCGGCATCGAAGGGAGAGGAATCCCGAGAGGCCCCCGAGCAACTCGCATGTGGACTGGCCTTTCCTGAGGCCACCAGAGCGGGTCCCTGAGGTCCCTGTTGTAAGTCGAGAGTACGTGCCACAACTCGAGAAAATCCAGGAGGTTCTCCCCTCCAGGCGAGATGAGGCCCATTTCCGCTGAGGCGTCTTCAGGCTAATCACACCTAACCTCTGGAACTTCCAAAGGGTCCTTCACACCCTTGCTGCAACTCAAGAAGTTCCCCGACATACCCATCACCACGGGAGAGGAAGCACGAGAGTCCCGCCCACATCCAGAGGAGCCCCGTTTCCGCCTCCTAGCTCGAGAGGAGGGATCCGTTCCCTGCGTGGTCGGAAAAGAATTCCAAGCGTTCCCGTCACATCTCAAGAGGAGGCGCTCTCCACAGGAAAGGCGAGAGGAACTCCAGGGTCGTGCCACCATTCCCAGAGTCCCCGAGATGTCTCAGTCCATTCCAGGGAAACCTGTTTTCCATGCACTGCCTCGACTTTCAAGCCGAGGATCGACTCACACCACGGTGGCACGTGGGACCGCCCTGTGGGAAAGCCTCGTGGGAAAGCCTCGTGGGAAAGCCTCGAGGGAAAGCCACAGATCCCTTGATCCACGGGAAGGGAAGCGTGACACTGCTGCTACAGCTCGGGAGGAAAGCGCACCTGCATGCCCCCACTGGAGAGGAGGACTGACTCCCCTGGGGAGACTCCAGAAGTACCCCAAGATCCATGTCAGCACTGGAGAGGATACCTCACGTCCCGGCACCGACTCCACACAAGGTCTTATGCCGGGGTCCAGCCCGGTGGATCCAGGGAATTCGAAGCGTGAACGGTGTTGGCCTGGAAAATCTTGCTTATTTAGTAATGTAAGATTAGATTAGGAAACTATAGTGTAGTAAGAAGATTAAGTGGAGGAAGAGGGCTGAATAGCTTGATTTACACGGAAGGCCAATAAAATTCCAGAGAAGGAATTTTCACCATCTACGTTGGGCCACCGGCACCCGCTTGAATATCTAAGGGTGACTCGCCTTAAGCTCCCTTTCATGCGGGCCTTAACAGCCAGGGCAAGTAAGTAGACCTGGCGAGCCTCTGCGCCCCCGGTGGAGATTCAGCCTGAAGTTAAAGTAAAGAGCAGAGAGAAGGAAAGGTAGAGAAGAAGAAAGAGAGAGAAAGACACGGGGGGAGCCAGAGTCCCAAGAAACCAGGCTGAGAGACTAGTTCGAGAAGCTGGTCCGAGAAACTGGCCCCCGGCCCCTGGCCCCCTCCTTTATTGTTCAGAAGGCCTTTTATACTTTTGATAAAACATGGAGATCAATGGATAACACAAAATTATGTAGCGTTCGCAACCCAGATTCTTTCTGTATATCGTTTTGTATACAAAAGGTCTCAGGTGATTTACATTATCTTCTGGCCAAGAGGCTTGTTAACACTTTTTGGCTCTCTTCCTTAATGAATGTTAATTTTGTTTCCCCTGAAGTGTTTTTCTTTAATCTGCATCTCCTTAAAGCATTAAAGTTACATCTCTATAGAACACAGGTGCAGTGGGTTATAACAAAGAAGGTACTTAACTCAAAGATCTAATGTTGCTAATACCAGGTACTACTTGTTTTTCTATATACCACTATATCTAAAAATAAAGGATATGAAAATTTGGCAGCAAGCATTGACCCCAAAATTGAAACTTTTAATCAGTCCCTATTCTAAAGATTTTGACTCCTCGGAAGCTCCTGCATTCCTAGGATGTTTTAAGCCTTCCTGTGCATCCTGCGATCAGGAGGCCTCAAACAATCACATTGCACAGCTGTACGAGACCTACAGGCAGGCTTAGAAAGCCATCAGAGGGTTTTTGGATTGAAACACTCTTTCAAATGCAGAAGACTAACGCACTGAATTGACGTTTTCCAAAAATGTCAGAAGAGTGAAAAAGCAGAGCCCCAAAACCGGCAGATTTTTTGTTGGGGTACATGCTTAAAAATTTCCAGAGGGGTCCCTGAAGTCTGAGCACGCCTTGCGTATGTCAGCTTCCTTCCTCATAACCTTGTCACGGCGGGCTTCCTCACACTGGCTCCCGGCAGTCTTAGGCCCCGGCATCGACGGGAGAGGAATCCCGAGAGGCCCCCGAGCAACTCGCATGGGGACTGGCCTTTCCTGAGGCCACCAGAGCGGGTCCCTGAGGTCCCCGTCGTAAGTCGAGAGCACCTGCCGCAACTCGAGAAAATCCAGGAGGTTCTCCCCTCCAGGCGAGATGAGGCCCATTTCGACTGAGGCGTCTCGAGGATAATCACACCTAACCTCTGGGACTTTCAAAGGCGTCCTTCACACCCTTGCTGCAACTCAAGTAGTTCCCCCGACATACCCGTCTCCACTCGAGAGGAAGCACAAGAGTTCCGCCCACATCCAGAGGAGCCCCGTTTCCGCATCCTAGCTCGAGAGGAGGATCCTTTCCCTGCGTGGTC
>NW_017212826.1:0-16199 GCF_001704415.2 Capra hircus | reverse complement strand
TGGAGAGGAATCCTCAGTTCCAGGACCGACCCACACAAGTTCTTAGGCCCCGGCAATCGACAGGGAGAGGAATCCCGAGAGGCCCCGAGCAACTCGCATGGGACTGGCCTTTCCTGAGGCCACCAGAGCGGGTCCCTGAGTCCGTATCGAAAGGCGAGAGCACCTGCCGCAACTCGAGAAAATCCAGGAGGTTCTCCCCTCCAGGCGAGATTAGGCCCATTTCCGCTGAGGCGTCTCGAGGCTAATCACACCTAACCTCTGGAACTTCCAAAGGGTCCTTACACCCTTGCTGCAAATCCAGAATTTCCCCGACATACCCGTCTCCACTCGAGAGGAAGCACGAGAGTCCCGCCCACATACAGAGGAGCACCGTTTCCGCCTCCTAGCTCGAGAGGAGGGATCCTTTCCCTCCGTGGTCGGGAAAGAATTCCCGGCGTTCCCGTCGCATCTCAAGAGGAGGCGCTCTCCACAGGAAAGTCGAGAGGAAGTCCAGGGTCGTGCCACCATTCCCAGATTCGCCAGATGTCTCAGTCCATTCCAGGGAAACCTGTTTTCCTTGCACTACGTTGACTTTCAAGCCATCGATCGACTCACACCACGGTGGCACGTGGGATAGCCCTGTGGAAAGCCTCGTGGGAAAGCCACAGATCCCTTGATCCAGGCGAAGGGAAGCATGACACTGCTGCCACAGCTCCGGAGGTAAGCGCACGTGCATGCGCCCACTCAAAAAGGACTGACTCCCCTGGGGAGACTCCAGAAGTACCCCAAGATCCATGTCAGCACTGCAGAGGAATCCTCAGGTTCCGGCACCGACTCCACACAAGGTCTTGGCCCCGGCATCGATGGTAGAGGAATCCGAGAGGCCCCCCTAGCAACTCGCATGTGGACTGGCCTTTCCTGAGGCCACCAGAGCGGGTCCCTGAGGTCCCCGTCGTAAGTCGAGAGCACCTGCCGCAACTCGAGAAAATCCAGGAGGTTCTCCCCTCCAGGCGAGATGAAGCCCATTTCCGCTGAAGCGTCTGGAGGCTAATCACACCTAACCTCTGGAACTTCCAAAGGGTCCTTCACACCCTTGCTGCAACTCAAGAAGTTCCCCGACATACCCGTCTCCTCTCGATAGGAAGCACGAGGGTCCCGCCCACATCCAGAGGAGCCCCTTTCCGCCTCGTAGCTCGAGATGTGGGATCCTTTCCCTGCTTCGTCGGGAAAGAATTCCCGGCGTTCCCGTCGCATCTCAAGTGGAGGCGCTCTCCACAGGAAATGCGAGAGGAACTCCAGAGTCGTGCCACCATTCCAAGAGTCCCCTAGATGTCTCAGTCCATTCCAGAGGAACCTGTTTTCCCTGCACTGCCTCGACTTTCACGCCGAGGTTCGACTCACACCTCGGCGGCATGTGGGACAGCCCTCTGGGATAGCCTCGTGGTAAAGCCTGGAGGAAAAGCCACAGATCACTTGATCCACGCGACCGGAAGTGTGACACTGCTGCTACAGCTCGGGAGGAAAGCGCACGTGCATGCCCCCATTCGAGACGAAGACTGACTTCCCTGGGGGGGCTCCAGAAGTACCCCAAGATCCATGTCAGCACTGTAGAGGAATCCTCAGGTTCCTGCCCCAACTCCTCACAAGGTCTTTTTTTTTTCTTTCCTTTTTACTCTTTTCTTTGCATTTATTTAAACACAGTTCTCAAAACTTTTGAGTGAAATTGGGCCTCCTTTGGTAAGCAAAGAACCTGAAAGTAGTATTTAAAAAACGAACAGGCAAAGTCTTCAGATCATCCACAACACAGGTGTAGTGTTCCCTTCTTTTTTCTCAAAACTCTGAAGCACCCAGTTTTTCCATATAGTCTTAAAAGCTAGAAGAACAAGAGTACATTTGTGGTGGAATATTATTTTCACTTGCTGATTACTAATTGAAATACCATTATCCCCTTCTAACAGCTTTAAGAAATAGCCTTTTTAAGGCATACATTGTGCAACTCATCTTATTCCCTGCTATGTATAATACAGATTACATAAAGGCTGTCAAAGTCACATTTATATAAGCATTAAGCATTTGCTGTATTGAAAGATCTTTAGTTTTTAACACTAGCAGTATAGAGTTACAGAGCGTAATTTTTATCACTTAACTGCAGGTATATTAAGTATGGTATGTTTCATGGACTCGAGGAAAACGGGCATTTTTTTCTTTAATTTACTACTGACAATCTAATCAGAACAGTTCTCCTAAGCATTGATATGTTAGAAAGAAAAGTAAAAACCAAACGTTATTGTTGCTTTTTGCCATTTGGTAGCATTTTACACACAGGCTTCAATCTTCAGAATACCCTGTATTCAGTAGAAAAACCATTTAAATGAAGTTCTGTACAATAGAAACTTCTCAGCAGTCAAAATTTTAGACTGTAAAAAAATACATGTAAAACATACTTTTCTGAAAACACTTAACTTTGAACAAAGCACCGAACTACACAAATGCAGAATGAAAACAGCATTTCAACTCCACCAAAAGTAGTCATCATAAAAGGTGTAAAAGTCACCTAACTTCACCAGGCACTGTTCACTTTTTAAACAGGAGACAATAAAAAATATTGTCCACAAACAATATCCCAACTCTAGGGCAGGTTTCAGAAAGTCTTCATCTTCATGCTTTAATAGCGACGAGGTGAGTATGATCGAGATCTGGAACGTGATCTGTATCCTCCACGACTATAGTAGGGGAGAAGGTGACCGTCTTCTGTATTTCTGATCCCTGTCTTGAGCAGCTCTCCATCCTCCTCCTCCTCCTCCTCCTCCTCTGTACGATCTGCTGTAATAGTCCCGATCATCATAGCCTCGATCATATCCTCTGTCATAGTAATCTCGACGGCGTGAGCTGCCATAGGTAGGTCTCCCCATGTAAATTCCTGCTGTTGGAGTATGTGGTCTTTTCGTTATGGAGAAGTCAACTCTGATCCTACATCCATCAAGCTCCATTCCATTGGCACGCTCTTTTGCTTCCTTGGCATCATCTACATTTTCAAAGTATACAAAGGCAAATCCTCTTGAACGTCTAGACTGCTGGTCATATACAATAGATACATCAGCAATTGGGCCATATTTAGAGAACATTTCTCTTAGATCTCTTTCTGTAGTATACAAGCTCAATCCAAATACTCCAAGACAACAGTTAGGATCAGGATTTGCCCGATTCCCAACATGACGCCAGCGAGTAGACATGGGAGAATGACTGTGGCTATGCCGTCTTCGATAATCTCTGCTGTAAGATCTGCTACGAGATCTTCTATGGGACCGGGACCGAGATCGTGACCTTGTATAATGCCTCCGAGAACTTCTTCTGGATCTAGACCTAGATTCCGATCTGGACCTGGACTTTGATCTGGAACGCCTGGAATCTTCCTTGGAGCGAGACCTTGCAGGGGTATGACTTGCAGATTTCCCAGATCCATGAGCACTTCCGCTTCTGGAAGCAGAACGGGATTCCCCCTCGCCGTAGTTCTCCTCGCCGCTGTCGCTCATGACTTTCACTGCTGTCGCCGCTCGATGTGCTTCAATCGAAGCTGCCAACCTCTCGCACCTTCAGTGTAGAGGCTCCGCCGCAGCCTCACACCACACACCGGTGCCCCAGGCACTGAGAACCGAAACGCTCCGCGTCGCCTCCGCTCGGGCTCTCCACACAAGGTCTTAGGCCCCGGCATCGACGTGAGAGGAATCCTGAGAGGCCCCCTAGCAACTCCCATGGGCACTGGCCTTTTCTGAGGCCACAGGAGCGGGTCCCTGAGGTCCCCATCCTAAGACGAGAGCACCTGCTCCAACTCAAGATAATCCAGGAGGTTCTCCCCTCCAGGCGAGATGAGGCCCATTTCCCCTGAGGCATCTCGAGGCTAATCACACCTAACCTCTGGAACTTCCAAAGGGTCTTTGACACCCCTGCTGCAAGTCAAGAAGATCACCGACATACCCGTCTCCACTCGAGATGAAGCACGAGGGTCCCGCCCACATCCAGAGGAGCCCCGTTTCCGCCTCGTATCTAGAGAGGAGGGATCCTTTCCCTGCGTGGTCGGGAAAGAATTCCTGGCGTTCCCGTCGCATCTCAAGAGGAAGTGCTCTCCACAGGAAAGGCCAGAGGAACTCCAGGGTCGTGCCACCATTCCAAGAGTTCCCCAGATGTCTCAGTCCATTCCAGAGGAACCTGTTTTCCCTGCACTGCCACGACTTTCACGCCGAGGATCGTCTCACACCAAGGTGGCATGTGGGACAGCCCTGTGGGAAAGCCTCATGGGAAAGCCTAGAGGGAAAGCCACAGATCCCTTGATCCACGCGACGGGAAGCGTGACACTGCTGCTACCGCTCGGGAGGAAAGCGCACGTGCATGCCCCCACTCGAGACGAGGACTGACTCCCCTGGGGAGACTCCAGAAGTACCACAAGATCCATGTCAGCACTGGAGAGGAATCTTCAGGTTCCAGCCCCGACTTCACACAAGGTCTTAGGCCCGGCATCGACAGGAGAGGAATCCTGAGAGGCCCCTAGAAACTTGAATGGGGACTGGCCTTTCCTGAGGCCACCAGAGCTGGCCCCTGAGGTCCCCGTCGTAAGTCGAGAGCACCTGCCGCAACTCGAGAAAATCCAGGAGGTTCTCCCCTCCAGGCGAGATGAGGCCCATTTCCACTGAGGTGTCTCGAGGCTAATCACACCTAACCTCTGGAACTTCCAAAAGGTACTTTACACCCTTGCTGCAACTCAATAAGTTCCCCGACATACCCGTCTCCACTCGAGAATAAGCAAGATGGTCCCCCCACATCCACAGGAGGCGCGTTTCCGCCTCGTCGCTCGAGATGAGGGATCCTTTCCTTCCGGGGGCCAGCGTGAGGAATTCCGCCTATGGCAAAGGTCATGAGGAAGGAGGCTTGGCATGCCAAAGGCGTGATCAAGCCTCAGGTAACCCCCTGTTCCCGAGCATCGAACCCCAAAACCAGAGTCTGTTTTATGCTCTCACCTACACTTCTGACTTTACGGGGGCTCTCCCCCATAACTGTTTCTCTCGGAGAAGAAGTAAACGTGCAGCTTCAAGGCAATAAATATTCTTGGGCATGACAAGAGTGTTTCAGCTTGCCGACTCCTCTGAAGGTTATCTAGCCCACCTTTATAGGTTTGTCCGGCCACATGTGATTGTTTACAGCCTCCCAACCTGAGAGGCATGAGATGTTTTAGACTTACTAAAGGCAAATTATTTTGGGGAGTTAGAAATTATTAGTATAGTTGGTTAGGAATTATATTGGTGAAGGGTTCTTCATTTGTTGTGTCAAAAATTGCTGCTAATTCCCTGCTCTGGGTGGGACAAGGATATTTTAGGTCAAACCTCTCTGCTGACAGACCAGCTTGTGTGACAGGATTATCCATACTGCTGCCACTAGGCACAAGATTGTTTACTACCTCTCAACTGTAAACAGCACAGAGAGTTTTGGAGTATTTTGAGAGTCTTAATTAGCATAGGACTTTTTCTTCTTGTTGAGTCAATGATTGCCACCAGGCCTCCATATCCTTAGGCACTTGGGAATATATTAATCAATGTATTTGGAATATAGCAAAGGAAATATAGCAGTTTTTGATGTTAGCAATACTAGACTTTTTGAGTTAATGGATTTTCACTTTTGTAATAGATCACTGTACTTTGTTATATATCACTGTGTCCTTTCTATGTAAGAATGTAACTTTATCATATCTTAAGACTAAATAGATCTTAAGGGGAGAATTGATGAAAGGATTTTCATTTGTTAGGCTGATGTTTGCTGATAAATCTCCATGTTCCCTACCCTTATAATGAATATAACTAGTATATAGGAGAAATAAGTATTAACCTTTAAGCATATAGGAGAAATAAGAATTCACCTTTAAGACTAATCATGTTAACCTTGGGTTAAATAAATTCCTTTCTTGATTGTAACTCACTACACCCTCACCCTATAGGAATGTAACTTTATTTGGAGGGTGGTGCCTGGTTTAAGAAAAAACACCCTTGGAAGAAATAAGTTTATTTGGTTATCAGAAAGAAAGGATCATAAAATGTCAGCAGGTCTCATTCATGGCCAGAAGATGATGTAAGATCCCTAAGACCTTTTTTTTATACATTTATGTGAAGCACCTGATTTTGATAAAGGTCAGGATGCCGACTCCTGCGTGACTCTGTATTCATCCCTATGTGTAACAAGAGGTATACAAGCAAAACCAAAAATAAAGAAATCAGATCAGTTTCCGGAAAGACTGATTCCCCCATGTCGCTTCTTTTTTGCTCCCGTTTTTCTGGCTGAATTCTCTACTGGAGGATGGATGTTATTCCACGTAATCCAAGTTATTCAGCCTCTTTTTCTCCAATAATCTTCCTACTACACTATCCATTTCTAATCTCTTTATATCTGGGATTAAATATGTATATTTCCAAAGACGACGACTACGTCCCCACCTTCGAATCACCCTGGATCCACCGGGGCTGGACCACGGCACTTTCCCTGCTTGGTCGGGAAAGAATTCCCGGCGTTCCCACCGAATCTCAAGAAGAGGCGCTCTCCACAGGAAAGGCGAGAGGAATTCCAGGGTCGTGCCACAATTCCAAGAGTCCCCCAGATGTCTCAGTCCATTCCAGAGGAACCTGTTTTCCCTGCACTGCCTTGATTTTCACGCCGAGGATCGACTGGCACCACGGTGGCACGTGGGACAGCGATGTGGGAAAGCCTCGTGGGAAAGCCTCGAGGGAAAGCCCCGTGGGAAATACCTCGAGGGAAAGACACAGATCTCTTGATCCACGCGACGGGCAGAGTGACACTGCTACTGCAGCTCGGGAGGTAAGCGTTCTTGCATGATCCCGCTGAGAAGAGGACTGACACCCCTGGGGAGACTCAAGAAGTACCCCAAGAACCATGTCAGCACGGGAGAGGAATCCTCAGGTACCGGCCTCGACTTCACACAAGGTCTTAGGCCCCACCATCGACGGAGAGGAATCCCGAGAGGCCCCGTAGCCACTCGGATGGGAACTGGCCTTTCCTGACGCCACCAGAGCGGGTCCCTGAGGTCCCAGCGTACGTTGAGAACACCTGCCACAATTCGAGAAAATCCAGGAGGTTCTCCCCACCAGGCAAGATGAGGCCAATTTCCGCTGAGGCTCTCGAGGCTAATCACACCTAAACTCTGGAAATTCCAAAGGTTCCTTAACAACCTTGCTGAAACTCAAGAAGTTCCCCGACATACCGTCTCCACTCCAGAGGAAGCACGAGGGTCCCGCCCACATCCAGAGGAGCCCCGTTTATGCCTCGGACCTCGAGATGACGGATCCTTTCCCTGCTTGGTCGGGAAAGAATTCCCGGCGTTCCCGTCCCATCTCAAGAGGAGGCGCTCTCCACAGGAAAGGCGAGCGGAACTCCAGGGTCGTACCACCATTCCAAGAGTCCCCCAGATGTCTCAGTCCATTCCAGAGGAACATGTTTTCCCTGCACTGCCTCGACTTTCAAGCCGAGGATCGACTCACACCCTGGTGGCAGGTGGACAGCCCTGTGGGAAAGACTCTTGGGAAAGCCTTGAAGGAAAGACTTGAGTGAAAGCTACAGATCCCTTGACCACGCGTTAGGAAGCGTGACACTGCTGCTACAGCTCGGGAGGAAAGCGCACGTGCATGCCCACACTCGAGACGAGGACTGACTTCCCTGGGGAGACTCCAGAAGTACCCAAGAACCATGTCAGCACTGGAGAGGAATCCTCAGGATCCGGCCTCGACTCCACACAAGGTCTTAGGCCCCGGCATCGACCCAAGAGGAATCCCGAGAGTCCCCTGGCAACTTGCATGGGGACTGGCCTTTCCTGAGGCCACGAGACCGGGTCCCTGAGGTCCCCGTCGTAATTCGAGAGCACCTGCCGTAACTCGAGAAAATCCAGGAGTTCTCCCCTACAGCAAAATGAGGCCTATTTCCACTGACGCATCTAGAGGCTAAGCACACCTAACCTCTGGAACTTCCAATGGTTCCTTCACACACTTGCTGCAACTCAAGAGCTTTCCCGACACACCCGTCTACACTCAAAGGAAAACGAGGGTCCCGCCCACATCCAGAGAAGCCCCGATCCCCCTCGAGGCTCCAAAGGAGAGATCTTTTAAATGCTGCATTTCCCGAGTCGAAGACCTTGTTGAGTTGAAACTGAGGATTCCTCTCCAGTGCTGACGTGGATTTTTGGTACTTCTGGACTCTCCCCAGGGAGTCAGTCCTCGTCTCGAGTATGCACGTGGCTTTCCTCCCGCAGCAGTGTCATGCTTGGATCAAGGGATGTGTGGCTTTCCCTGTTTTCCCATGAGGCTTTCCCACGAGGCTTCCCACGTGCCACCGTGTGAGTCGATCCTTGAAGTCAGGCAGTGGGAAAAGAGTTTCCTGGAATGGACTCAGACTCTGGTGGCACGACCCTGGAGTTCCTCTCGCCTTTCCTGTGGAGATCCTCTTGAGATGCGACGGGAAGGAATTCTTTCCGACCACGCAGGGAAAGGATCCCTCTCTCGAGCTCTCCTCTGGATGTCTCGTGCTTCCTCTCGAGGGTATGTCGGGAACTTCTTGAGTTGCAGGGTGTGAAGGACCCCCATTAGCCTCGAGACGCCTCAGCGGAAATGGGCCTCATCTCGCCTGGAGGGAGGATTTCTCGAGTTGCGGGTGCTCTCTCCGCTCTGGTGGCCTCAGGAAAGGCCATGCGAGTTGCGGCCTCTCGGGATTCTCTTGGGCCTAAACCTTGTGTGGATGGTGCCGGAACCTGAGGGGTGCTGACATGGATCTTGGGACTTCTGGAGTCTCCCCAGGGAGTCAGTCCTCGTTCGGCATGCACGTGCGTTTCCTCCCGAGCTGTAGCAGTCATGAATCAAGGATTTTCCCTCGAGGCTTTCCCACGAGGCTTTCCACGACACAGGCTGTCCCACGTGCCAGTGTGAGTCGATTCGGCTTGAAAGTCGAGGCAGTGCAGGGAAAACAGGTTTCCCTGGAATGGACTGAGACATCTGGGGAACTCTGGGAATGGTGGCACGACCCTGGAGTTCCTCTCGCCTTTCCTGGAAAGCGCCTCTTCTTGAGATGTGACGGGAACGCCGGGAATTCTTGCCCGAACACGCTGGAAATGATCCCTCCTCTCGAGCTAGGAGGCGGAAACGGGGCTCCTCTGGATGTGGGCGGGACTCTCGTGCTTCCTCTCGAGTGGAGACGGGTATGTCGGGGAACTTCTTGAGTTGCAGCAAGGGTGTGAAGGACCCTTTGGAATTTCCAGAGGTTAGGTGTGATTAGCCTAGAGACGCCTCAGCGGAAATGGGCCTCATCTCGCCTGGAGGGAGAACCTCCTGGATTTTCTCGAGCTGCGGCAGGTGCTCTCGACTTATGACGGGGACCTCAGGGACCGCTCTGGTGGCCTCAGGAAAGGCCAGTCCCATGCGAGTTGCTCGGGGGCCTCTCGAGATTCCTCTCCCGTCGATTCGGGGCCTAAGACCTTGTGTGGAGTCGGTGCCGGAATCTGAGGTTCCTCTCCAGTGCTGACATGGATCTTGGGATACTTCTGGAGTCTCCCCAGGGGAGTCAGTCCTCGTCTCAAGTGGGGGCATGCACGTGCGCTTCCTCCCGAGCTGTAGCAGCAGCGTCACGCTTCCCTTCGTGTGGATCAAGGGATCTGTGGCTTTCCAGTAGGCTTTCCCACGAGGCCTTCCCATGAGGCTTTCCCACAGGGCTGTCCACGTGCCACCGTGGTGTGAGTCGATCCTCAGCTTGAATGCCGTGGCAGGCAGGGAAAGCATGGAAAACAGGTTTCCCTGGAAAGGACTGAGACATCAGGGGGACTTTGGGTATGGTGGCACGACCCTGGAGTTCCTCTCGCCTTTCCTGTGGAGAGCGCCTCCTCTTGAGATGCGACGGGAACGCCGGAAATTCTTTCCCGTACACGCAGGGAAAGGATCCCTTCTCTCGAGCTAGGCGGAAACGGGGCTCCTCTGGATGTGGGCGGGACCTCGTGCTTCCTCTCGAGTGGAGACGGGTATGTCGGGGAACTTCTTGAGTTGCAGCAAGGGTGTGAAGGACCCTTTGGAAGTTCCAGTGGTTAGGCGTGATTAGCCTTGAGATGTCTCAGCGGAAAGGGCCTCATCTCTCCTGGAAGGGAGAACCTCCTGGATTTTCTCTAGTTTCGGCAGGTGCTCTCGACTTACGACGGGGACCTCAGGGACCCGCTCTGGTGGCCTCAGGAAAGGCCAGTCCCCATGCGAGTTGCTCAGGGGCCTCTCGGGATTCCTCTCCCGTCGATGCCGGGGCCTAAGACCTTGTGTAGAGTCGGTGCCAGAAGCTGAGGAGTCCTCTCCAGTGCTGACATGGATCTTGGGATACTTCTTGAGTCTCCCCAGGGCAGTCAGTCCTCGTTACGAGTGGGGGCATGCACGTGCAATTTCCCCCGAGCTGTAGCAGCAGTGTCACGCTTCCCTTCGCGTAGAACAAGGGATCTGTGGCTTTCCCTCGAGGCTTTCCCACGAGGCTTTCCCACAGGGCTGTCCCACGTGCCACCGTGGTGTGAGTCGATCCTCGGCTTGAAAGTCGAGGCAGTGCAGGGAAAACAGGTTTCCCTGGAATGGACTGAGACATCTGGGGGACTCTGGGAATGGTGGCACGATAATGCAGTTCCTCTCGCGGTTCCTGTGGAGAGCGCCTCCTCTTGAGATGCGACAGGAATGCCGGGAATTCTTTCCCGACCACGCAGGGAAAGGATCCCTCCTCTCGAGCTAGGAGGCGGAAACGGGGCTCCTCTGGATGTGGGCGGGACTCTCGTGCTTCCTCTCGAGTGGAGACGGGTATGTCGGGGAAATTCTTGAGTTGCAGCAAGGGTGTGAAGGACCCTTTGGACGTTCCAGAGGTTAGGTGTGATTAGCCTCGAGATGCCGCAGCGGAAATGGGCCCTTCTCGCCTGGAGGGAGAACCTCCTAGATTTACTCGAGTTGCGGCAGGTGCTCTGGACCTAAACGGGGACCTCAGGGACCCGTTCTGGTGGCCTCAGGAAAGGCCAGTCCCCATGAAAGTTGCCCTGGGGCCTCTCGGGATTCCTCTCCCGTCGATGCCGGGGCCTAAGACCTTGTGTGGAGTCGGAGCCGGAACCTGAGGATTCCTCTCCAGTGCTGACGTGGATCTTGGGGTACTTGTGGAGTCTCCCCAGGGGAGTCAGTCCTCGTCTCGAGTGGGGGCATCCACGTGCGCTATGCTCCCGAGCTGTAACAGCAGTGTCATGCTTCCTTTAGCGTGGATCAAGGGATCTGTGGCTTTCCCTCGAGTCTTTCCCTCGAGAATTTCCCACGAGGCTTTCCCAAGAGGCTTTCCCACAGGGCTGTCCAACGTGTCACTGTAGTGTGAGTCGACCCTTGGCTTGAAAGTTGAGGCAGTGCTGGAAAAACAGGTTTCCCTGGAATGGACGGAGACATCTGGGGACTCTGGGAATGGTGGCACGAACCTGGAGTTCCTCTGGCCTTTACTGTGGAGAGGGCCTCCTCTTGAGATGCGACGGGAACGTCGGGAATTCTTTCCCGACCACGCAGGGAAAGTGTCCCTCCTCTCCAGCTATGAGGCGGTAACGGGGCTCCTCTGGATGTGGGCGGGAACTCGTTCTTCCTCTCGAGTGGAGACGGGTATGTCGAGGCACTTTTTGAGTAGCAGCAAAGGTGTGACGGACACTTTGGAAGTTCCAGAGGTTAGTTGTGATTAGCCTCCAGACGCCTCATTGGAAATGGGCCTCATCTTGCCTGGAAGGGAGAACCTCCTGGACGTTCTCGAGTTGGGGCAGGTGCTCTCGTCATACGACAGGGACCTCAGGGACCCGCTCTGGTGGACTCAGGAAAGGCCAGTCCACATGAATGTTGCTCGGGTGTCTCTCGGAATTTCTCTCCCGTAGATGCTGGAGCCCAAAACCTTGTGTGGAGTCGGTGCCGGAAACTGAGGATTCCTCTCCTGTGCTGACATGGATCTTGGGGTACTTCTGGAGTCTCCCCAGGTGAGTCAGTCCTCGTCTCGAGTGGGGGCATGCACGTGCACTTTCCTCCCGAGCTGTAGCAGCAGTGTCACGCTTCCTTTAGCGTGGATCAAGGGATCTGTGGCTTTCCCTCGAGGCTTTCCCAAGAGGCTTTCCCACGAGGCTTTCCCACAGGGCTGCCCACGTGCCACTGTAGTGTGAGTCTACCCTCGGCTTGAAAGTTGAGGCAGTGCTGGGAAAACAGTTTTCTCTGGAATGGACGGAGATATCTGGGGGACTCTCGAAATGGTGGCACAACCCTGGAGTTCCTCTCGCCTTACCTGTGGAGAGCGCCTCCACTTGAGATGCGACGGGAAAGCCGGGAATTCTTTCACAACTACGCGGGGAAGGATCCCTCCTCTCGAGCTATGAGGCGGAAACGGGGCTCTTCTGGATCTGGGTTGGACTCTCGTGCTTCCTCTGGATTGGAGACGGGTATGTCAGGGAACTTCTTGAGTTGCAGCAAAGGTGTGAAGGACCCTTTGGAAGTTCCAGAGGTTATGTGTGATTAACCTTGAGACGCCACAGCGGAAATGGGCCTCATCTCGCCTGGAGGGGAGAACCTCTTTGATTTTCTCGAGTTACCCCAGGTGCTCTCGACTTACGCCGGGGACCTCAGGGACCCGCTCTGGTGGCCTCAGGAAAGGCCAGTCCCCATGCAAGTTGCTCAGGGGCCCCTCGGGATTCCTCTCCCGTCGATGCCGGGCCTAAGGCCTTGTGGGGAGTCCGTGCCGGAACCTGAGGATTCCTCTCCAGTGCTTACAAGGATCTTGAGGTACTTCTGGAGTATCCCCAGGGGAGTCAGTCCTCGTCTCGAGTGGGGGCATGCACGTGCGCTTTCCTCCCGAGCTGTAGCAGCAGTGTCACGCTTTCCTTCGAGTGGATCATGGATCTGTGGCGTTCCATCGAGGCTTTCCTCGAGGGTTTCCCACAGGGCTGTCCCACGTTGCTCCGTGGTGTGAGTTGATCCTTGGCTTGAAAGTCGAGGCAGTGCAGGGAAAACAGGTTTCCCTGGAATGGACTGAGACATTTGGGGGACTCTGGGAATGGTGGCATGACCCTGGAGTTCCTCTCGCCTTTCCTGTGAGAGAGCGCCTCCTCTTGAGATGAGACGGGAACGCCGGCAATTCTTTCCCGAACACGCAGGGAAAGGATCCCTCCTCTCGAGCTATGAGGCGGAAACGGGGCTTCTCTGGATGTGGGCGGGACTCTCGTGCTTCCTCTCGAGTGAAGACGGGTATGTCCGGGAACTTCTTGAGTTGCAGCGGGGGTGTGAAGGACCCTTTGGAATTTCCAGAGGTTATGTGTGATTAACCTTGAGACGCCACAGCGGAAATGGGCCTCATCTCGCCTGGAGGGGAGAACCTCCTGGATTTTCTCGAGTTGCGGCAGGTGCTGTCGACTTACGACGGGGACTTCAGGGACCCGATCTGGTGGCCTCAGGAAAGGCCAGTCCCCATGCGAGTTGCTCGGGGCCTCTTGGGTTTCCTCTCCCGTCGATGCCGGGGCCTAAGACCTTGTGTGGAGTCGGTGCCGGAACGTGAGGATTCCTCTCCAGTGCTGAAATGGATCATGGGGTACTTCTGGAGTCTCCCCCGGTTTAGTCAGTCCTAGTCTCGAGTGGGGGCATGCACGTTCAATTTCCTCCCGATCTGTGGAAGCAGTGTCACACTTCCGATAGCGTGTATCAAGGGATCTGCAGCTTTCCCTCGAGGCTTTCCAATGAGGCTTTCCCTCGAGGATTTTCCTCAGGGCTGTCCCACGTGCCACCGTGGTGTGAGTCGATCCTCGGCTTGAAAGTCGAGGCAGTGGAGGGAAAACAGGTTTCCCTGGAATTGACAGAGATATCTGGGGACTCTGGAATGGTGGAACGACCCTGGAGTTTCTCTCGCCTTTCCTGTGGAGAGGGCCTCCTCTTGAGATGCGACTGGAACGCCGGGAATGCTTTACAGACCACGCAGGTAAAGGATCCCTCCTCTCGAGCTATGAGGTGGAAACGGTGCTCCTCTGAAAGTGGGCGGGAAGATCTTGATACTCTCGAGTGGAGCGGGTATGTCGGAGAACTTCTTGAGTTGCAGCAAGGGTGTGAAGGACCTTTGGAAGTTCCAGAGGTTAGGTGTGATTAGCCTCCAGACGCCTCAGCGCAAATGGGCCTCATCTCGCCTTTAAGGACGCCAAGATCCATGTCAGCACTGGAGAGGAATCCTCAGGTTCCGGCACCGACTCCACACAAGGTCTTAGGCCCCGGCATCGACGGGAGAGGAATCCCGAGAGGCCCCCGAGAAACTCGCATGGGGAATGGCCTTTCCTGAGGCCACCAGAGCGGGTCCCTCAGGTCCCCGTCGTAAGTCGAGATCACCTGTCCCAACTCGAAAAAATCCAGGAGGTTCTCCCCTCCAGGCGAGATGAGGCCCATTTCCGCTGAGGCGTCTCGTGGCTAATCACACCTAAACCTCTGGAACTTCCAAAGGGTTCTTCACACCCTTGCTGCAACTCAAGAAGTTCCCCGACATACCCGTCTCCACTCGAGAGGAAGCACGAGAGTCCCGCCCACATCCAGAGGAGCCCCGTTTCCGCCTCACAGCTAGAGAGGAGGTATCCTTTCCCTGCGTGGTCCGGAAAGAATTCCCGGTCTTCCCGTCACAACTCAAGAGGAGGCGCTTTCAACAGGAAAGGTTAGAGGAAATCCAGGGTCGTGCCACCATTCCAGAGTACCCCAGATATCTCAGTCCATTCCAGGGAAACCTGTTTTCCCTGCACTGCCTCGACTTTCAAGCCGAGGATCGACTCACAGCACGGTGGCACGTGGGACAGCCCTGTGGGAAAGCCTCGTGAGAAAGCCTCATGGGAAAGCCTCGAGGGAAAGCCACTGATCCCTTGATCCACTCGACGGGAAGAATGACACTGCTGCTACAGCTCGGGAGGAAAGCGCTCTTCAATGCCCCCACTCGAATGAGGACTGACTCCCCTGGGGAGACTCCGAAGTACCCCAAGATCCATGTCAGCACTGGAGAGGAATCCTCAGGTTCCAGGACCGACCCACACAAGTTCTTAGGCCCCGGAATCGACGGGAGAGGAATCCCGAGAGGCCACCGAGCAACTCGCATGGGGACTGGCCTTTCCTGCGGCCACCAGAGCGGGTCCCTGAGGTCCCCGTCGTAAGTCGAGAGCACCTGTTGCAATTCGAGAAAATCCAGGAGGTTCTCCCCTCCAGGCAAGATGAGGCGCATTTCCGCTGAGGCGTCTAGAGGCTAAATGCACCTAACATCTGGAACTTCCAAAATGTCCTTCACACCCTTTCTGCAACTGAATATGTTCCCCGACATACTCGCCTCCACTCGAGAGGAAGCACGAGAGTCCCGCCCACATCCAGAGGAGCCCGTTTCCGCCTCCTAGCTCGAGAGGAGGGATCCTTTCCCTGCGTGGTGGGAAAGAATTCCCCGCATTCCCGTCGAATCTCAAGAGGAGGCGCTCTCCAGAGGAAAGGCGAGAGGAACTCCAGGGTCGTGCCACCATTCCAGAGTCCCCCATGTCTCAGTCCATTCCAGGGAAACCTGTTTCCCTGCACTGCCTCGACTTTCAAGCGGAGGATCGACTCACATCACGGTGGCACGTGGGACAGCCCTGTGGGAAAGCCTCGTGGAAAGCCTCCTGGGAAAGCCTCGAGGGAAAGCCACAGATCCCTTGATGCACGCGAAGGGAAGCGTGACACTGTTGCTACAGCTCGGGAGGAAAGCGCACGTGCATGCTCCCACTCGAGACGAGGACTGACTCTCCTGGGGAGACTCCAGAAGTACCCCAAGATCCATGTCAGCACAGGAGAGGAATCGTCAGGCTCCGGCTCCGACTACTCACAAGGTCTTAGGCCCGGAATCGACGGTAGAGGAATCCGGAGAGGCCCCGAGCAACTCGCATGGGGACTGGCCTTTCCGAGGCCACCAGAGCGGTGTCTGTGGTCCCCGTTGTAAGTCGAGCGCACCTGCCGCAACTCGAGAAAATCCAGGAGGTTCTCCCCTCCAGGCGAGATGAGGCATTTCCGCTAAGGCGTCTCGAGGCTAATCACACCTAACCTCTGGAAATTCCAAAGGGTCCTTCACACCCTTGCTGCCCCTCAAGCAAAGAAGTCCCCGACATACCCGTCTCCAGCCCACATCCAGGAGGA